>NW_019946238.1:1154-34380 GCF_002910315.2 Salvelinus sp. IW2-2015 | reverse complement strand
CCAGAGATCACACAGCAGACAGGTCCTCCATTCTAGACACAGACGACACAGCCAGGGCACACGGCTCCTTGACTCTTAAGCGACCACGAGACAGCTCCTCCGCCATTCTAGACGACAGACACACAGAGACAGCTCCTCCCTGACTTTAGGACAGAGCCCACCGAGACAGCACCTATAGGAACAAGGACAGCTCCTCTGACTATAGGAGACACAGAGAGTCCTCGAATAGGGACGCACACAGAGACAGCTCCTCTGATTTAGGACCAGAGACACCCACAGACAGCTCCCTCTACTCTTAAGCCCGACCAGAGAACACCCAGAGACACGCTCCTCTGATTTAGGAACAGAGACCACCAGCAGACCAGCTCCCTGACTTTAGCAGGACAGCACCGACACAGCAAGACAGCCTCCTCTGATGTTTAGGGACAGAGAACACAGTAGACAGCTCCCTGATTACTATGAGCACACTAGAGACCACATATTGATAACAGAGACACAGAGAAGCTTCCTCTGCATTTTTTAGGTTTACAGTAGTAACACAGAACAAGTCTCGCTTCTGATTCATAGGCTACAGATGAGACCACAGAGTAGTTTTTCTCCGGCTCTATACAGGAGTAATAAATGACCTGATCACCACATTTTGTAGACACTGACTGTTTTATTTCATAAACTATACTTATTCAGCGCCGCCGGTGCCTGCATACCCTTTCAGCACTTTCTACTCTCCAAGACTGGCTTATGTAATCTTATTAGTTTGTGGCTGTGTGTCTATAAACACTGCACTTGTGTGTATGTGTGTATGGGTGGGACTGCGCTTTACTAATATGTGTTATCGTATGTATGTGTTGTTGGTGTGCATCGGTTATGTACTTGAGTATGTTGCGTTTAGTCTCTTTGAGATTGTGGAAATTGCAAACAAGTTATGTTATGAGTCTCTGGATTTAGCATTAGTATATGGGCATCGTTGTCAATGTTTATGGGTTTAGTAGTGAATTGTACATCGGTTGCAAAGGTATAGGAGTATGTTGATAAAAGCCCTCTTTGTGGTGCAGGCAGGTTCCTGGGTTCCCTATTGTCCCCCTGCCTCACAGGATAAATTCATTTTGACAAGCCTGCTAATTGGATATAAAACTAGGCTTGGAGCCTCCTCTCTGAGCACTTCAATTCCATCTGCTTTTCTGTGCTGTTGGATGAGAATGAGGACACTAGGAGGGTGGTGAAGAAGAGAGGACACAGTATGGATGGGGGATCGAGAGACTGGGATGAGGACACCAGTGTACTGTAGTGGTTTGGAGGAGAGACCAGACGAGGACCCCACCCAGCCGACGGTGGCGCAGAGACCGAGGCAACACAGCGAGCCACGGTGGGAGACGAGGAGAGACGAGGATCCCACAGCCGAGCGGCTGGGACGAGAGCGACCGAGAAGACGACATCAGTGGCAGGTGTTCTGAGAGATGAGGAACAGTAGTTGGGAGATGATTGTGGTGTAGAGGGATTCAACAGATTTTGGGTTGTGGAGAGAGGTAGAGATTGGGTGACTACAGTTGAGGGGTCGGGTAGATATGTTGAGATGATTGAGGGACACAGGAGGTTGGTTGGGTGGAAGTAGGTGATCTTGAGATTTGAGGACTTACCTTAGTTGATTTTATCGGTAAGCGGTGGTATTGAGGTGAGTATGAGTGGGACACTAGGGAGTTGTGTTGAGAGTAATGGAGAGAGAGTACTTTAACATGGAGTTGGTGGTGAGAGCTCATGAGTAGAGAGAGTTTCGGGATTTCACAGTTTTGAAGTTTGGGTGTTGGAGAAGTGTAGTATCGAGGGACAAACAGAGGGTGGAAGAGAGTGATGATGGTGACCACAGTGAGTTGTGTGGTTGTAGATGAGGATGAGTATGGGGACACAGGTAGGTGGTTGGTTTTTTGAGAGAGGAGATGTATAGGACACAGAATGTTGTTGGGTGTGAGAGTGTAGTGAGATGAGATGGACCTAACAGGATGTAGGTGAGTAGATTGAGGACACAGGAGATGATGGGAGATGAGGTACACAGTATGGGGTTGGTGAGATGAGAGGAGAGAGGGCACACCAGGCAGCGGTGGGAGAAGGAGCAGACGAGGCGCGACACAGGCAGGCCGCGTGCGGACCCGAGAGCCGCAGAGACGTAGGACATCATGAGTGGTGTGGGATGAATGAGGGACCACAGTAGGTGGTGAGAGAGTGAAGGATCACAGTGAGGTGGCGTTGGGGGAGAGAGTTGGAGAGAGAGGACACATGGAGTGTGTGAGAGAGAGGAAGATGTAGGACACCAGGGTTAGTGTTGGGATGATTGAGATGATGAGAGAGGACTTACAGGAGGGTTTGAGGTTGAGAGAGAGAGAGTGAAAACGGAGGTTTGAGGGAGAGCAGAGAGAGGACACAGAGGTATTGAGAGAGAGGAGATGAGAGGACTAAACAGCGATGGGGAGGAGGGTGGGAGAGAGAGGAGAGAGAGGACACAGGAGGGTTGAGAGAGAGAGGACACAGGAGGGTTGAGAGAGAGAGGAGAGGGGGCTAGGGTTGTTGGGTAAGCAACTCCTTCTGAGGAGCTGAACTGTTGAATATTTATCACCCCCCTCCTCATCCATCTCTCTCTTTCTACCCACCATTTTACGTCCTTCACTACCCACCCATCCAAACATCACAATGGCCCCCTTTAGATAAACACATGCGGTGTCAAGTGTGAGGAGTACCGGGTTCAACTGCTCTGCTCGGGCCCGCAGGCCCACAATGCCRCGCTGCATAGCTGCCATGCGGGATGCCGGTTGCCCTTGGCGACGCTAACAGGCAGAACGCACCTTAATAGAGTGGAGAGTCATTGTGAAGCAGTGGGCCGGCGCGCAGACAAAGACCCCGCAGACCCCCAGAGAGAAAGGGGAGATGCTACTCTGAAGGGCCCCAGGAAGAGCTGATGATGGGGGCCGCTCAACGGAGGAGAGGAGAAGTGTGTGTGTGTGTGTGTGAGAGGGATGGGGGGGTTGATAGTAGTGTGGAGAGGTGAGTGGGGTGGTGGTGTGGTTCAGTCTTAGATGGGTGAGGGTTGGGGGGTGAAGGGGCTGGAGAGGGGTTGACTGAGAAGCAGAATGGGGTCTAAATGAATAGAGGGGATGTCAACTGGCAGGCGAGCAGGAGGACATAGGGTCTTGTCAATGAGAGGGTGTGTGAGTGTGTGAGCGCGTGTGAGAGCGTTGTTTGAATGTGTCCAACATATTTTCCCCTCACTCAGTCAATCTGGTTGCTGGCCCTTCGGTCAGGCTGGGGCTGAGTGGAGAAGACAAGACGAAAACAACCGCTACAGCTCTGCTCTCAAGTGGAAAATGGATCTATAGTAGTAAAGAATTTGAGATGAATTACTTAGCCCGTTCCCTCAGCTGTTTACCAAAACAAGTGGCGGGGCTGCCGTTTTGTTTTTGCTTTTCATCCCAGTAGCTTTAAAAGAATACACTTTACCTAAACAACCATAGCTCCAGTCAACAGGAAACAGCTACTCCCAGGTCTCCATGCTATGGCTAGGCCTCAGCATTCTGGAGAGTTCTGGGTCCTGTTCCATGTGGTACAACCAATGTTATAAAATGTTCAGATAGAAATGCATTAGGTACATAGGACACACWMAAGTCTATGTCATGTAGATTAGGGAGTTTATATGTTAGCTATACTTTACATGGCATTTCCATCAGAACGTTCTGAACATGCCCCCCGGCGAGGTCTGAGGTTGGCAGATGATCCCGCTCCAGCAGGTGGAACCCAGCTGGCCACGCCCCATCATACCCCTCTCTCTGAGCTGAGCACCCACAATCCCCCTCTCCACATCKCTAGACATCAACCGCTCCTATGCCCCAAAAAGTACACATCAAAAGCATCATCTAACGAGGTTGGGACCCCACCCACACCCTTCACAAAGTATTAGTGAGCTACCCCCCGCCCCAGCCCATCCAGCCCATCATTCCATCCACGCTAACGAGCACCAGGCCGTCTCGGGGATTAACGAGTGAGATCAAGCCAGGCCCAGAGGGGCTCTAATCAATTAGGCACCACGGCATTTGCATATTTTATATAACAAGGCAGAATTAACCAGCCAACGCTAATTATGGGGCTACTGCAGCATTCACAATGCCATGGCTAACTAACACATACCGTCACGTATGACGGACGCTGGATGGATGTCTTCCTGTGTGTCCTCCCGGGCCATGGGAACTAGCACCACCTGACTGAGGCCTACCCACTACCCCCCTGGGCATTACTTCCTCTACAGTCAAACACGGTTTATAAACAGGCAACAGGTTGGGATGAGAGGATGGATGTTTCATAAAGACTGTACTAGGCCGATATGTTAAAGRGGCAATCTGCAGTTCAAACAACAACGACCCTGCCACTGTTTTGGTAAAAAGGTGAGGGAAGAAGCAAGAGAAATGTAACCACTCTCAAATCATAGACACAACTGTGGATGTAAGTAGTGACCTTCCATGTTATCAAAATGATACATTTTACCATGTTTTGAGGTTATACAGTGTTTGTTCACTATTACATTTTCTGATGCAATTGGGGCTACCGACTGGCGCAGCGGTCTACGGCACTGCATCTCAGTGCTTGAGGCGAATCCAGGCTGGATCAAAACCGGCTGAGATTTGGAGTCCCATAGGRSGGCTCACAATTGGCCCAGCGCCGTCCGGGTTAGGGTTTGGCCGGTGTAGGCCATCATTGTAAATACATATTTGTTCTTRACCAACTTGACTAGTTAAATAAAGGTTACATTTAAAAATGTAAGAGCCTTTGTTTTGTGTGTGTGTGAGAGAAGACACCAAACTAATGCCCGTTATCAGTCACACACACACACTACACTGTAAGAAAATAAAACATGTAAATTCACAAACTCACACACAAACTTTTTGTTGTGAGTTTGCTGAACAAAATGTTTGTTAGGCAAACTCACAATGCTATGGCAGCTCGTGGCCTTACAATTGTAAGTTTTACAGTGCAAACACACAACCCCAGAGTGGTGTCGCCACATAGAACAAGTATACTCACAGAGGCATCAAAAAATTCTAACCCTTGAAGCTAACTCCAGAAATGTTTCCATATAGACTGTAAAAAAACAAGACCACTCCAATCCTCCAAAAACTCACCTAACAAACATACAAACRTAGGATCTTAATTTGATCACTCTTTTGTTGCTGAGAATTTTCATGCACAGCAGGAAATGCAAGCTTATAGTGTATTCAAGGTTTAAAAAGGCTTCTAAWGTTTGTAATTTCCACTTTAAAATGTCATACTTGATTCACCCTAAAGAAGAATGTATCAACCCCTACAAAAAATGTCCATTAATTATAATCCACATAATACTAATAATAACACTAATACTAATAATAACAATAATAGTAATAATTTACATTTCCTGTTCCTGTAGGATTATTTTCCTGCTGTAGGAAATTGGATCAAATAAAGATCCTACATCTGTACAGCCATGTACATGGATTATAGGGCTGGGAATGGCCAGGGACCTCACGATACCATATTATCAACATACTTAGGTGCCAATACGATATGTATTGCGATTCTATATGTATTGCGATTCAATACTGTGATTTTATTGTGATTTGATGTTGTTTCAAACATATTTCTCACCATAATATTGCAATAGTCAAAACGATACGATATATTATTTAAAAAAATATCCCGACATGTAAATGTATCGATTTTYCCCCCATGACAAACAGATTATACATACAGATGTAAGATCTTTAATTGTATTTTTTAAATGTAGGGATGGATCAGCTCAATATTGCGGATAGATTGTTGCTTCCCTCAATGTAATTGTTTGAGTCATTTCCAATCCCCAATATCTTTTGGGGTAAATATATATATCCATATACATACACGTACATACCCATATACATACATATGCTTACAAAAACATTCATACATACATACACATACATACTTTTTAAAAGAAAATACCTTTATTATTCCCCACAAACCCTACCWCCCTTCCCCCAACCGGAGTAAACAATAACACTTAGGCTTCTACCTTCAGTKTATACATMTKAYACACATTTTACAGACACAATCTGTTTTACAATAGTTATATTTTGTTTGTTTTTAGTCCTTCCTCTATTTCTGATGTCCATCCAGTTTAATTTATATTTGTAACTGTCCTATTTCACAACATTTCTGGGCATATATACATTTTACAGACCCGGTATGTTTTACATTGGTTATCTTGTTATTAGTCCCACTCTTCAGGCTCCATTCAACCCCTCCCATCTATCTCGTAACACCATCCATTTTGGATTTCTATTTGCTATATATGTTTCAACTGTGCTGTGATGCTTCACAAAAGTACTGAACCTTTCTATTCTTATAGCTTCTACAGAATGTAAATTAAAGATGATTTCTTTTGCTAAAATAATTAATATATTATTGATTGATTGATTGACTATGACTTTTCAAATCACCCAGTTTTGCTATCTGCAGCGTTAGTTCAAGGCAAATGTTGCAATTCTTCAGCCATTCCTGGACCTGTGACCAAAAACGAGCTACATATGGACAGTACCAAAATAATTGATATAATGACTCTGCCTCCTCACAGCAAAATCTGCAGAGCTGGGAAGATTGTATATATTATAACATTCTATTGGTTGCAAGAATCTTGTATAATAATTTCAATAAAAAAATTCTAAGTATTGACTCCGGCGTTGTTTTGCGTGTCAATTCATAAACCATGTGCCATGGAATCG
This sequence comes from Salvelinus sp. IW2-2015, assembly GCF_002910315.2. Classification (NCBI taxonomy): domain Eukaryota; kingdom Metazoa; phylum Chordata; class Actinopteri; order Salmoniformes; family Salmonidae; genus Salvelinus; species Salvelinus sp. IW2-2015. Next base: position 27,613 of record NW_019946238.1, on the reverse strand, counting down.
GTACATTGAAAATCTCTTCCCAACTATTTTGCAATTTATATGGCACAGCTGTCAATTTTTTGGTCCTTAAATGAAATTGGTATATGTTTTTATATATCACAATTGTCTTTAAACATTTATGTTCTTTAATACAGGGTCGACAGACAAGTTCCTTCCTTTTTCCCCTTCTACTTGCTTACATTTTTGTGGAAGTCGCAATTAGTTGGTTGTAATTTTGGTTAGAGCAGACATTTCCATATGTCTGTGTTAGCTGCATGTCTGACATAACTCCACCAGTCCTATTTATGATATAAGTTACAAAACTTGACATTTTATCGAAAAATACGTTATAGTATATTTGAGTTTAACCACAATATTTGCTGTATTATTTGTTCTGTCTTTTCAGCTTGATTAAACTGAAATTGCAACCAACTTTCTAAGGCTTGTTTAAAAAAAATAACGATATTTTGGAGATTATTTTGTTTTCGAACAACCGAAGGTGAGCAGGTGTTATCTGAATAAAGGGAAAAAGGCCATTCTTGAACATGGGGTGAGACATTCCAACCAATTTACTAGAGAACCAGTTTGGATTTAAGTATAACTTTTGTATGACTGATGCCTTTAGTGAGAGGTCTAATGCTTTAATATTTAATAATTTCTGCCCTCCAAATTCATATTCGTTATATAAATAGGCCCTTTTAATTTTGTCTGGCTTGCCATTCCAAATAAAATGTAATATTTTTTGTTCATATAATTTAAAAAGCAGGTCACTAGGTGTAGGCAAAACCATAAGCAAACAGATAAACTGTGATATGACTAAAGAGTTAATCAGGGTGAATTTTCCAGAAATGGACAGGTATTTTCCTTTCCATGGTAGCAAGATCTGATCTATTTTTGCTAACTTTCTATAAACATTTATTGGAGTGAGATCATTTCTTTCTTTCGGGATTTGTATACCGAGTATGTCCACATCCCCGTCAGACCATTTTATTGGTAAACTACACGTTAATGTAAAATTTGCATTTTTTTAGTGATCCAATACATAATAAAGGACACTTATCATAATTTGGTTTTAATCCAGAGAGGTTAGCAAATGTATCTAGATCCTTTATGAGGCTGTGGAGGGATTCTAATTGTGGTATTAAAAGAAAACATGAATCATCAGTGTACAATGACACCTTTGTTATTAAGCCATGGATTTCTAATCCCTTAATATTATTGTTGGATCTAATTTTAACAGCTAACATTTCAATAGCAATAATAAATAGATATGCCGATAGCGGACAACCTTGTTTTACTCCTCTTGACAGCTTAAACATTTCTGAGATGCAGCCATTATTTACTATTTTACACCTTGGCTTACTATACATAACTTTAACCCATTTTATAAGAGATTCTCCAAAATTCAAATATTCTAGGCATTTATATATAAACTCCAGTCGTACTTTATCAAAAGCCTTTTCAAAATCAGCTATGAAAACCAGGACTGGTGTCCCCGATATTTCATAGTATTCTATTGTTTCCAGTACTTGTCTTCTATTATCTCCAATGTATCGTCCATGTAAAAATCCTGTCTGATTAGGATGAATAATATCTGACAAAACCTTTTTAATTCTATGCGCCAAGCATTTAGCTAGGATTTTTGTATCACAACACTGAAGTGTGAGAGGCCTCCAATTTTTTTAATGGACTGGATCTTTATATATACACCACTTGGATCCTGTTTCAGTAATAATCAAATCAGACATTCTTGTTGCGTGTCCGATAATCTACCATTTATATAGGAGTGGTTAAAATATGCTAATAATGGTCCTCTGAGTATATCAAAAACAGTTTGGYATACTTCCACTGGTATGCCATCCAGCCCTGGACTTTTCCCAGCCTTAAAGGCTTTAATTGTATCAAGAAGTTCCTCCACTGTAATTTGGCCTTCACATGAGTCTTTCTGTACAGATGTTAATTTTACATTATTAATAGGAAACAAATCCATACAATTAGCTTCGGTTAGTGGAGATGGAGGAGACTGAAATGAAAACATATTCTTAAAGTACTTTACTTCCTCTTTCAAAACATAATTCGGTGAATCATGCGTGACTCCATCATTTGTAACAAGATTCAATATTTTTTGGGGTAGCATTTCTATGTTGAAGATTGAAAAAATAATTTGATGCATTTTTCCCCATATTCCATCCAGTTCGCTTTATATTTATAATATATTACACTCGATCTTTCTTGAATAAGTTCCTCAATTTCTTTTTGTTTTTCCTCTAGCTTATTCTGTGCCTCTATGGTACCGTTTTTATTGCTATCTAACTGTACTGTTAGTCCTTCAATTTCCTTTGTTAATATGGACTCTTTTGATCTAAATTGCTTTTGTTTTATAGATGAGTACTGAATTGCATGGCCTCTAAAGGCACATTTAAAATAATAAGGGGATCTACTGTACCTATGTTATGTCTGGAAAAAGTCAGTTATAAATTCTTCTGTCCTAGTTATAAACAATTTATAATCTAGTAGGCTTTGATTAAAATTCCAATATCCTCTCCCACGTGGAAATTCTGTAAGAGTAATATATGCCAATTATGTGATGATCCAACCGCATTCTGTCCACTATCAACACATTTTAAACTTTTGGTGCCAGAGAGAATGACATAAGAATGTAATCAAGACGACTAGCTTGATTAAGCCTCCACCATGTATATCTCACTAGCTTACAGCAGGTCCATAAAACAGCTAGGGACTTCTCCTTAGTATCTGGGTCATTCAGGTGGGTGTCTAGGGTATAGGGTTGTGGACCATTCCATCAATATAGGATCATAAATAAATGTATAATTAATTTAAAACATTTAGTTCCACCATGATAGGACAATAAATAAATAAGTATGTATATCCCTCATCTGAACAACATTGAAAGCTCTCTCACAACCCCTGCTCACAGCAATACTTTGGTTCTGGGATATGCAACCATTTCCTTTCTCACTCAACGCCACACTTTCCCAAACATAAAAAAAACACACCACACCATCCATACATACTGTGCCTTCTGTTTAATGAGTTTTTATCTTCACCATGTTGAATTGGTGCTTTTGTGTTCCAATTAGTTATATTTGAAGATAGATAGAAAAGCTATATTTTTTGTTGTATTATTACAATCCATAACCGGGCTAGAATTGTGTGTTTCATAACTTGCCTCCTCTACGAGAACTTTGTAATTTTTTAAATAGCCATGGAGTAGTCTTCGTGTCTCTGAACAACTGGTTATCGATATGTAGTTTATCGACGACGAGASCTACTCTTTCTATCTATTTTCCTTGAAAATTGGATACAGAACTTTCTGCAATTTCCTTTGGGAACTGGACATTCATGACAATTTTCTTGCCAGCAAGTCTTTTACCCAGGCTTTTAACCATTATTTTATCTTTAAAGAAGGCAAATTTGGCAACAATTGGGCGTTCATTCCCCTCGGCCCTCTCTGTCCGAAGCAGTTGGATTTTGTCGATAGCTTCGCAAGGAATCTGAAGCGTTGTAAGGAGGAACTCTCGAACTACAGATTCAGGAACTTCTTCTTTCTCACTTGCAACCARGATTTAACTTCCTGACTGATGTCTTGAGAGGTTGCTTCAATATATCCACATAATTTTTATCCCTCATGATGCCATCTATTTTGTGAAGGGCACCAGTCCCTCCTGCAGCAAAGCACCCCCACAACATGACGCTGCCACCCCGCGCTTCACAGTTGGGATGGTGTTCTTCAGCTTGCAAGCCTCTCCCTTTTCCCTCCAAACATAACAATGGTCATTGCGGCCAAACAGTTCTATTTTTGTTTCACCAGAGGACATTTCTCCAAAAAGTACGATCCCCATGTGCAGTTGCAAACCTTAGTCTGGCTATTTTAATGGAGGTTTTAGAGCAGTGGCTTCTTCCTTGCTGAGCGGCCTTTCAGGTTTTGGTGATATAGGACTCGTTTTAATGCGGATATAGATACTTTTGTACCTGTTTCCTCCAGCATCTTCACATGGTCCTTTGTTGTTGTTCTGGGATTGATTTGCACTTTTCGCACCAAAGTACGTTCATCTCTAGGAAACTGAACGCGTCTCCTTCCTAAGCGATATGACGGCTACGTGGTCCCATGGTGTTTATACTTGCGTACTATTGCTTGTACAGATGAACGTGGTACCTTCAGGCGTTTGGAAATTGCTCCCAAGGATGAACCAGACTTGTGGAGGTCAACAAAAATTTTGTTGAGGTCTGGGCTGATTTCTTTTGATTTTCCCATGATGTCAAGCAAAGAGGCACTGAGTTTGAAGGTAGGCCTTGAAATATATCCACAGGTACACCTACAATTGACTCAAATTATGTAAATTAGTCTATCAGAAGCTTCTAAAGCCATGACATAATTTTCTGGAATTTTCCAAGTTGTTTAAAGGCAGTCAACTTAGTGTATGTAAACTTCTGACCCACTGGAATTGTGATACAGTGAATTATAAGTGAAATAATCTGTCTGTAAACAATTGTTGGAAAAATTACTTGTGTCATGCACAAAGTAGATGTCCTAACCGACTTGCCAAAACTATAGTTTGTTCACAAGACATTTGTGGAGTGGTTGAAAAACGAGTTTTAATGACTCCAACGTGTATGTAAACTTCCCACTTCAACTTTAGCTACGTTCAGTCCGCCATCTTGCCACTTCCGAAAGTTTGTCCTTCTTACAGATGTAGGATCTTAATTTGAGCCAGTTTGCAACAACAGGAAAAAAATWATCCTGCATCCACAGGAAATTTGAATTACTACATGGATTATAATTAATAAACATTTTTGTAGGGGTTGATATATTTTCGTTAGGGCAAGTCAAGTCTGAAAGTTCAAAGTGGAAATGACAAACTTTAGAACATTTCATAAAACTTAAATACACTACAAGTTTGCATTTCCTGCTGTGCAGGGAAATTGGCAGCAACAAAAGAGTGATAAAACACATGTGCATACACCCATGTACATTTGCACATACATACAACCTGAGTTCTTCCAAGGCTGCAGTGGAGGGAGGGAGGGAATGGAAGGGGCCCCTAGCTCCTTTGGCAGCTCATACATCAGAGTGAATAGAACCAATTATAAATCAAGAGAAATGTCTTCCTATTATTCAGTAGGAACCAGGAGAGCTCAGCCCAGCCCATCCTGCCTCCTCCTATACTGCTCTCTCTAAGGAGGCAGGGAGACAGGACAGAGAAAGAGAGAAATTGAGAGAGAGAAAGATACATATAGAACAAGGCAAAATTAAATATTGTGACTAATGTACGAACGAACATACTAACGGACGGAGACAGATCCACAGTCCCTTCCCTGATTTCATCATGAGGGACAACAAGGGGGCATCTAGCACAGAGGTGATAGAAGGGAGATATAAGAAACAGCCTTGGGAAAAATAGGAGAAAATGAGGGAGGGAGAAAATATAGGGCTATGGCATAGAGAAAGGAGAGAGATGGCTGAGAGATAGGGGTCATATGCTATAGAGAACTACTAGAATGCTTATTACATAGTAATAAAGTTCAGGTGTGTGAGTGTATGTGAGTGTGAGTGTGCGTGTGTGTGTGTATGTGTGCGCCGCCTTGAGCCCTAACTGCCACAGGAACATCTGAAGGAGGCTCATTTCAAAAGGAGCGTTGAGTGTCAGAAGCTGGATTACAGCTGTGTGTGTGTGTGTGTGTGCGTGTGTGTGAGACTCTCTGACAGACGTTATAGCACGGCCAGAGGAGTTCCATGTGTCCCGTCACTCAAACGATATTGATGTCGTTCCGGACTAAAAGAGAAGCAGGCCAAAACGCAGGACTGCACATGTGCAGACAGACAATACACAGACCTGTGCCAATAGCAATAGACAAACGAACACAGGCAGAAACTGGGATAATATGCACAGCAAGACCTGTGCAGCTCGCTGTCACACCAGGACAAGATAGCATCACAAACTACTGTGCTGGTGGTAGTAGGACCCATATCACCATCACCTTTCTTCCTGATACTAACTGAAAAATCAAATCATTATCACCCCTTCTTCCTGATACTAACTGAAAAATCAATTATCACCATTCACCTTTCTTCCTGATACTCAACTGAAAAATCAAATCACCATCACCTTTCTTCCTGATACTAACTGAAAAATCATATCACCATCACTTTCTTCTGATACTAACTGAAAAAATCGTATCACCATCACCTTTCTTCCTGATACTAACTGAAAAATCAAATCACTATCCTTTCTTCCTGATACTAACTGAAAAATACAAATCAATATCACCTTTCTTCCTGATACTAACTGAAAATCAAATCACCATCACCTTTTTCCTGAGACTATGAAAAATCAATCACCATCACCTTTCTTCCTGATACCTAACTGAAAAATCATATCACCATCACCTTCTTTTCCTGATACTAACTGAAAATCGTATACACCATCACCTTTCTTCCTGATACTAACTGAAAATCAAATCATAATCACCTTTTTCCTGATACTACACTGAAAATCAAATCAATATCACCTTTCTTCCTGATACTAATGAAAAACTAAATCAACATCACCTTTCTTCTGATACTAACTGAAAAATCAAATCACCATCAACCTTTCTTCCTGATAACTAAACTGAAAAATCGTTGAGTGACAAGGTGCACGTCCTTTGAATCAGAGAACAAACTCAACAACCCCGGACCCTGAAATACTACTGCAGGGTTGGTAGGTTACTTTCTAAATGTAATCTGTTACAGTTACTAGTTACCTGTCCAAAATTGTAATTAGTCGCGTAACTTGGATTACCTAAACTCATGAATGTAATCCGATTACTTTCCCCCTAAAGGCATTAGAAGAAGAAGACAAAAAGGATCCATCAAACACATTTGTTGTGTCATCATAGTGGTCTCTGACTTGTGGTCAGACTCGCTCAGGTGGAACAAACTTAAACTTGCGCCTTTTTTCAATGCTGATTAAATGTCATTGAGAAAACAGAAAAGTGTCATAATGTATTTTTTCACAAGCATCCTTTCTAAATTTTTATTTAATCCAAGAAATCATCATCTAGTTTCTCAAAATCTGTAATCRGATTACAATATTTTTTGCTGGTAACGTAACTGATAACATTTTTTTTTATAATCAGTTACTCCCTTTTCAACTACTGGACAGAGAAAAGTGACTGCTAGCCACAKAAACAACCTGATATGCAAACAATAACCAATGAAAAACTACTTTGAGCGTAACTGAAGAGTAAGTCATTGGTTGATCCCTCCCTAGAGCAGACATTCCACTGTCTATCATAAACAACAGTAACATTCCTAGAACTGTCCCAGAGAGTGATGGATTATTCAGTTATAACTCAGTCACAACACATTGGCACAAGATGGTGTGCAAGAATGGAGGGAGAATAAATCATTGGGAACCAAAATAAGTTGATGGCTCCGTGGGGTTCTGTTCTCACAAATTGTTCAACAGTGTGTGTGTGTGTGTGTGTGTGAGAGAGAAAAAGAAAAAGAGAGAGAGAGAGAGAGAGAGAAAGAGCAAGGGGGAGAAAGTGAGAGAGCGTGAGGAGAGAGAGAAAGAGCGAAGGGGGGAGAGAGAGAGAGTGATAGAAAGAGTGAAGGGGGGAGAGAGAGAGAGTGAGTGAGAGAGAAAGGGTGAAGGGGGAGAGACAAACAAGACAGAAACAGAGAGAGAGGGTACTACTGTACTGAGAGGTTTCAGTCAGAGTGCTGCCGTGCTAGGTGGTGCTCATGGAGAATGGCCTTTGAGAGGGTGAACAAATATCTACTTAGTACACGCTAGTCTCTGGAGTTTATCAATGATCTGACAACACTATGCCAGTCTCTCACAAACAGCAGAGTGTGCGTCAACTCAACTAGAGGTCACTGATGCTGGAGATCCCACATGCATTTATCCAAACATACGGGTGACTTCTAGTCAAGTGACTCAGTGCGGTACTGTACTATCACTGTGACAGGTCTCAAGTAAGAGACATACATTCAACACCTCTAAAAGGCCAAAAGCACATAGCTCCAGACACCATCTCAAACTATGCTGACTTTTCACTCCTCCGTGGCTACCGCTCTCCTTTATATCTGTCCTCCCCTTTTGAAATGTTTTTTAATTTAACCTTTATTTAACTAGGCAAGTCAGTTAAGAACAAATTCTTATTTACAATGATGGCCTACCGGGGAACAGTGGGTTAACTGCCTTGTTCAGGGGCAGAACGACAGATTTTTACCTTGTCAGCTCGGGGATTCGATCCAGCAACCTTTCGATTAGTGGCCCAACGCTCTAACCACTAGGCTACCTGCCACCCTCCCTTCCCTTTCACTTTCACACTTCCACCCATCTCTCCTCCACACCTATTTTCTCCATCCCTTCCTCCTCCATTCCTCTCTCCTCCACCTCCTTTCTCCAACCCTCCCTCCCCACCCCTCCCTCACCTCTCCCCTTTTGTCCTGTGTGGGAGAGGCTGTGGAAGGCTAGTGAGGTATGCAAGGTCTGTCCGGGGAGGCAGGGCGGCTCAGAGCCCCAGGGGAGGGTACTGCACCCGGGCCACCTGCCGCTYCAGTCTGGACACCTAAAACCTTCAGGACAAGAGCAACCTGACCCTACAACCCCTATAACCCTAAAGCACAATATGTCAACTACACAGCCAGAACGCCCTGTATGGAAAACTACAGAGCAATAGGTATGAGCTCTGGGAGAATGTTCAACTAAGCTACAGCAAGCCTTCATTGTTGGCTATGTGTGTGTGTATAATCACTCTATTACACTACAACATTAGTAGAACCAGCGAATATGGATAGACTCCATGTAATGACAGATACACACACCCTACTACAGCCTAAAGCAGGGATGTGCAACTAGCGGAGCCACCAATCAATCCCACCAACATTTTTTTTTTTTATCTACATTTTTGTGAACTCAGTAGGAGTGTTACTGTAGAGATAGAATAGTAGAATACACAAGGTGAAATGTCTAGATGTGGTTGTGCATCAGCCGATTTTATCTTGTTATGTCAGTCACTGACAGTCAAAGAAATGTAGATTGGTAAATGAGTCTAGAGGACAGATATCTAAACTTGTAGAAAATCATTGTCGAATTTCCGACCGGGTGGCCCACATTTCATTTTGTTTGCGTTCTCACCATATTAAAACTGCAAAAATGTCTTTCCACCCTATGGCAACGTCTAGAATTGCATGAAATGAACTCTAAAACTTCAATTTGGTTATCTCCCGCTGTCAAGTGGGGGGGGGGGGGGGGGGGCGCTAAAATGTTTTGCTCACAATTGTGGGGACCCCCCAACAAAATTTCATTAGGGCCCCTAAAGGCTAGGGCCGGCTCTGACTGCATTTATGGGTATGGATGTGAGTATCCAGGCCCACAAGCCCTGCTGCCCTCATGATGAATTCAGATTTTTTTGTGGCCGATCCCTGGCCTAAAGTATCTCTCTTTCACACACCACTCCACAGTGCACGCTACAAGAGAATACACAATCCTATCATACACTGGATCTGACTTCACTGGAACATGCAGGTCCATCCTAAGAGGGAAATGTTCAGGACGAGAGTGACAAGCTGCACATTCCTGTGTAAGACATACATCTGATTGGAGAACTATCATGCACACACACCACACACACACCACACAAACACACGAGTCACGGCACACACCACGCAACAAATACAGAGTCAGGCACACACACACACGCACAACACACACAGAGTCAAGCAAACACACACACAGAGTCAGGCACACACACACAGGCCCGCAGATAGCTGCCTGCAGGCTGCTATGACTGCATGATTGTACCCGCTGTAGCACAGATGAAAGCCTACCCTCAGGAGGTTGTCTCCTCTTGTCAATTAAAGAAATGTTACACCCTCTAAGAAAACAATAAACCTTTCCACAGTCAGAACTTCAAAAGTCCCACATCCAGAATAAGAACTATCCACCCAGAGTCATAGCCAGAACAAAAACTATCCATGGACTCAGTGCCAATCTATATCCATGGCGTCAGAAGCAGAACAAGACACAGCAACCAGAACCTACTCAGTGTAACCACTAACCATGGACTCATAGCCAGTACAAGAGCTCTCCTACCCAAAGTTATTACAGCCAGAACCAGAACAATCCAAGAAGACACACCCAGACAGGGCTAGATCTATCCAATGAGTCCTAACCAAGCTTCCAATGGACAGATGAAGACATACTTACTGAGAGTGGACCAAAACAATGTCAAACACACACCTATTAAGGCAACAAAAATAAGGACCTGCCATGTGTTTTAACAACTCACGGTACTTCAAGGCCTGATGTTATCTTTCCAGAATAGGCCCATGGACCAACCCTTGTCTTTAACCCTGTTGTTACCAACGAGTGGTTAATGTTGGGCTGGCATGGAAATGGAATGGTAAAATGTGTGCGTTCATCAGCGCATAGCTAATAGCTGCTCATAACTGCGCCACCAAATAAGGTCAGAAGACTGGGAAAGGAAAGAAACCCCGGCAGACTGGAATCAATTAGAGAATAGCTTTGATCCACCCGTCCGCCGATGATCAACAACAAACTCTACCGCACCATAGCTACCAAACAAGAGTTTCCTTATATTCAGACAGAGGCACAGCAACCAATGCCAAACATACATAGCCTCTTGGTAAACCAATTCACTTATTCAGTTTAATTGAAGAGATAATTCTTCTCGACCTTTAATCTAACTAACATCATGTATTGAGCTGAAAGAATCTCTCCAACCGACACGGTGTCTTGTCAGTTTAATTGTGGTGTTTTTTCTTTGCGAGTGAGTCAGGCTAAATGTAATCCAAATAACAAAACGACACCTGGAGGTATGAAACCCGAGGCCCCCCCCCAGTGTGAGAATGACACCCATGCGAGGACTCGCCAAGAGCTCATTAGCGCCACTGGATTACAAAAAACATGTTCTCATTAAATCATTCCTCAGCAAAGGGATGACGTCCCACTGGGAAAACACTGGTTGAATCAACGTTGTTTCCACGTCATTTCAACAACATAATTCACATGTGATGACGTTGAATCAACGCAGAAAACTTGTTGGATTTGCAAAAAGTCATCAATGTAAGGGAATCTCCTATTTTTTCAAGTGGTGGAAGTACCCAATTGTCATTCTTGAGTAAATGTATAGAAACATTAATAGAAAGTTACTCAAGTAAACGTGGAAGTCAGCCAGTAAAACACTACTTGAGTAAAAGTCTAAAAGTATTTGATTCTAAATATACTTAAGTATCAAAAGTAAAAGTATAAATCATTTCAACTTCCTTATATTAAGCAAAGCAGACAGCACCATTTATAAAATATGCATTTGTGTTTAGTGAGTCCGCCAGATCAGATGCAGTAGGTGTTCTCTTGATGATGTTCTCTTGATGGTGTTCTCTTGATGGTGTTCTCTTGATGRTGTTCTCTTGATGATGTTCTCTTGATGGTGTTCTCTTGATGGTGTTCTCTTGATGGTGTTCTCTTGATAAGTGTGTGAACTGGACCATTTTCCTGTCCTGCTAAGCATGCAACATGTAACTCGTACTTTAGGGTGTCAGGAAAAATGTGTGGAGTAAAAAGTACATTATTTTCTTTAGGAATGTAGTGAAGTAAAAGTAAAAGTTGTCCAAAATATAAATAGTAAAGTAAAGTAGAGATACCCAAAAAAACTACTGAAGTAGTACTTTTTTTTTTTTTTTACTTATGTAGTTTACACCATTTTTCCCCATCCAACTTTTAACCTAAATTCAATGTCATATGTCATATTTTATTTTCCCGTTGAATTCACGTTTGTTGAAAACTCAACCAAATGTTAATCAAAAATAGACGTTGAACTGACATCTGTCGCCAGTGGCCTGAGACGCCCTTGACAGCTTGCAGCTAAAATACATTTAGGCATTCCACCACATTGATGGTTCAGAAGAGTTGACCAGCTGTCAATTTATTGTAATAAGGTTATTCTTGCACAGTGAAAGTTTGGTTTAATGATGAGGGGAGTGGGTTATTAAAAGCACGCAATTAGTGACGTTAAAGCTTTGCGTCATGAGAAACAAAATCTGTTCAGGTCATTTTATAGTGAATCATTCTAATAAATAAGATGTAGGCATGGAACCAATAATATGGGGATGGAATTTGGCAGTTCTTGCGGTGTCTGTTTTCTGTTACTCTCTATGGGAACGACTACAGGCTAAGGCCTGCAAAAATCGACACACTATTGGTCTTAAAATTAGAACCTTGAATCACAAATCATATATATTTATATCACGAACATAATAAAAAAACGTATTCACACACCAATATGAAAAGTTAGAGAAACGACTTTTGCAAAAAAGGACGCAATTCTGAAAACTGAAGGCAGAAATGATAGCGCAGCCAAAAGCTACCACCATCACTCAATGTGTCCCAAAACTATCTTTTACAACCTTTCTAAAATAACATTTCAAACTTCGTATTTTTCATGACCGTTTCGTTCCATATCCCAAATATTAAGCGCAGTCTTTGTTTCTATTGAGTTGGCCTGAAAGGTAATTCAATTAAATAAAGACGTGGAAACAAAACAATTGTTGCTCACAAAGTTAGTAAGGTACCCGCATCCACATAAGAACATGGGAAACACTAAACTTACACCAATTATGTTATCACACATACGTGCGTAAAATATGATGCCTCGATAGCACCCGTTATTCCACGAATACAATTATATTTTAACTTGTAACGCATGTGTTATTACTTCGTGTAGTAGTGCAAAACATGGATCATTAGTAGAGATAAAAACTTACCAAAACGTGCTTTATTTGGAATTCACTCCTCCCGACACCACTKGATCTCCTTCTCCGCTTTTTACTTCAGTAAATTTTCGGGGAAAAAACACTTTTAACTTTTTCTTTTCCCTCTAAAGCTACTGCTTTAGTAATTTACTGCGATGCCACCGACATTTTCTTCGGCTCCCCAAGTTCTCACATTGAAAGGCCGTTTTTGGATGAGTGAGCTTGCAAACAATTCTCTCTTTTGCAACGCCTTTTCGGGTCCTCCCACTTCCCAAGAAGGGGGAGGGATTTGAACAATAGGGACTCGCTCCCAAATCCCAACGTTTGGTAAAGCCGTCTAGTTTCCCCCAAGAAACACTCTAATTTCACCGCACCGTGGATCTTACCGCCGTGCGCGATGATAAAGTGTTGTTTCAACTCATGTATGTACCTGTGCGTAAAGGAGTTTAATAAGATAAGTACATGAGCAAAAAAAAACKAGTTCCCAAAAGTGAAATGTGGTGTGGGGAGAAAAAGCCGCCCCCCCTCCCCTAGACTGGTGTGTTCCCCTGATTTGGTATGCGTTGTTCCCAAAGAGTTTTTATTGACCCCTGTCCATTGAAGCCCGCAGGCCTCTCTCTCTCTAGCGCAGCTGTGGCGTGTTGTGTGCAGGAGGTAGACGCAGTCAGAGGCATCTCACTACTCTCTCACACTCTCTGTCTCATACCACAGTGATCACAGCAAAGAACCCCCGCGCGCTCGCCTCTGGAATTCTCTACTTCACTTCAATCAGCACACTTTGAAATGAGGGGGCCAAACGGAGCCATTCCTGTCCAGTTCATTAGTAACTGAATATTCTGACTAAGATCACAGGGGTTTGATACGGGCCAGTTGGTGGTGGTGGTGGTGGGGGGGGGGTTGGTTGGTGGGAATCTGGAAACCTTGTCCCCTGGCTGAATGGAGGGAACTCCCACCATGTACCTGAGCGGTTATTGCAACACAGCAGGGGTGTCATTGGCATACAAAGCCGTGCTGGTTTGTGACACCTGTTGCTCTTGTTCAGGTGAAAGTGTGTGAAGTGTGTGTGTGGTGTGTGTGGTGTGTGTGTGCGTATGTCCATGTGTTAGTGCCAGTGTGCGGTTGGTCCAGCCTATCCTTTATGCACCCCCTGCTAGTTAATATCCAAATGCTATTGGTATGCATGGGACTGATGATATTATAGGCGAAATGATCACACTCACTGTTCGTTTGACTAATACACTAAACAGTGGCCATAATTAGACATGCTCACTCATAAAATAAGGATACACCCCCAGCACGCATGGATGTACTGTACACATGCACGCACACACACACACACACACACACACACACACACACAACCACCGTTGTACATGTTTTTGAGAGTCATAAACACTATTTGAGGGTGTTTTCCAATGCCGCTGCGTGGTTGGCCAGAATTCTGTGTGCTTGGCTAGTGTTTGAGTCTTGTTGTTGTTACTGCTACTTGTGTTTCTGCTCTGGACTCCTCAGTGACCACCAGCAGCACAGAAAGAGAAAGAGGGAGAGGGTCCCAAACAAACTCTCAACCAACCCCTCCACACTGCTCCTTCCCCCTCCCCCTCTCCCCTGCTCTCCTGTGCTCTTCTCTCTGTGCTGGGCAGGCTGAATTAGACCTGGACAAAAGGCTTTGTAGCCCGGCCATGAAAGGCCCATTAACCATGCTGCAGCTCCCAGAGGCCCTGCCTGCAGGAGACCACCTCCCAGAATGCCCCTCTCTCAGCAGGCTGCTGTCCCAGCATGCAACGCTTCCCTTCAGCTAGGCTGTCGCTATTTAGGGTCCCTGGGACGTCCCTACCCTAAACCCCTAAACCACACCTTAACCCCTACCCATACCCTAACTTTAACCATAAACCTTACCTAACCCTAACCTTAACCCCTACCCATACCCTAACTTTAACCATAAACCTTACCTAACCCTAACCTTAACCCCTATCCATACCCTAACTTTAACCATAAACCTTACCTAACCCTAACCTTAACTATTACCATTTTAAATGTCAACTTCAATGGGGGTATGCACGTCCCAAGGATCCCAGGTAGCATGAATCCTACTTTCCTCATCCCCGTCCACAGCCGCCCTATTATAGACCAAGACACAGATTGTCATGTAGATTGTTATGAATGCTGTTATTACAGTGATAGAGAGGGAGGGAGAAGTTTGGGAAAATAGTGGGAAAGTGGACTGTTTGTATTTAGATGAGTCTGTGTTTTGAATGTTCCGTGTGTATGCATACAGAGTGTATAACCTAAGGTGTATAGGTGGAAGGTACCCATTAGCTATGAATGAAAAAGATTAGCTAACTACAGCACTACTACGTCTCATTATATCAATGTTAATCATTGTGCATTGATCCTATCAAATAAACACTATAAATGAAGGTAATACAGAATGAAAATGGGTTTGTGTGAGCGTTGAATGTGAGTCAAGTCCTGTGTCTGCAGGTGTGTTTTGGGTACTGTATGCATCAGTGTTGAGTGTGATGTTGAGTGTGAGGTGCTCCTAACCCTGCCCACATTATCTTCAGTCTTCACTGAGCACCAATGTTCCCTCAAAAAATGTCAGAGCTGAGCAAAATTTCAGGTCTGCTGAGTGCAAACTTGAACGTTGTTTAAATTCTGTGCAACTTCCATCGTGCGTTTACTGTGAACACAGAGGCTGTACCAGCTTTAAGTTTTACTGTGAACACAGAGGCTGTACCAGCTTTAAGTTTCTGACAGAGGTGTCCTTAGTTTAGTTTAACTGTAAAACTGAGGGCTGTCCCACGTTAAGAGTTTACAGTTTTACGGTGAACACAGAGGCTGTACCAGCTTTAGTTTACAGTTTTACTGTGAAGCACTGAGGCTGTACCCACTTTAATTACAGTTTTACTGTGAACACTGAGGCTTGTACCCGCTTTAAGTTACAGTTTTTACTGTAAACACTGAGGCTGTACCAGCTTTAAGTTAAGTTTTACTGTGAACACAGAGGTTGTACCCGCGCTTTAAGTTACACGTTTTACTGTGAACACAGAGGCTGTTACCAGCTTTAAGTTTACAGTTTTACTGTGAAACTGAGAGGCTGTACCCGCTTTAAGTTACAGTTTTCTGTGAACACTGAGGCTTGTACCACTTTAAGTTATAGTTTAACTGTGAAACACTGAGGCTGTACAGCTTTAAGTTACATTTTTTACTGTGAACACAGAGGTTGTACCCGCTTTAAAGTTACAGTTTTATGTGAACACAGAGGCTGTACCCACTTTAAGTTACAGTTTTACTGTGAACACTGGGCTGTACCCGCTTTAAGTTACAGTGTTTACTGTGAACACTGAGGCTGTACCCGCTTTAAGTTACAGTTTTACTGTGAACACTGAGGCTGTACCGCTTTAAGTTACAGTTTTACTGTGAACACAGAGGCTGTAACCCGCTTTAAGTTACAGTTTTACTGTGAACACTGAGGCTGTACCGCTTTAAGTTACGTTTTATGTGAACACTGAGGCTGTACCCGCTTTAAGTTACAGTTTTACTGTGAACACAGAAGGTGTACCCGCTTTAAGTTACAGTTTTACTGTGAACACAGAGGCTGTAACCCACTTTAAGTTACAGTTTTACCTGTAAACACTGAGGCTGTACCAGCTTTAAGTTATAGTTTTACTGTGAAACACTGAGGCTGTAGCTGCTTTAAGTTACAGTTTTACTGTGAACACTGAGGCTGTAACCCGCTTTTAAGTTTACAGTTTTTTACTGTGAACACTGAGGCTGTACCCCGCTTTAAAGTTACAGTTTTTACTTTGGGTGAACACCAAAAGCAAAAAAAGGGTTTTGTTTACCGCCGCTTTAAGTTTTTAAAATTTTTACTTGTGAAGCAGAGGCTGTACCCACTTTAAGTTACAGTTTTACTGTAAAACACTGAGGCTGTAGCTGCTTTAAAGTTACCGTTTTACTGTGAACACTGAGGCTGTACCCGCTTTAAGTTACAGTTTTACTGTGGCCATGTAGGCTACTGTGGCTATTTGATGATAATGTAGACCTACCAGAGTGGCCTACCAGAGTGGCTTACCATCAAAAACAATGGAGAAAATGCATCCCATAACATTTTCACATGGAAATAGCTGTTCTATCATTTAGCCTACAGTAGCAGCCAATGTCTGCTGTTAAATGTAGACCTACATTCCATGAGACTTTTGAAAAAAACATACAAGGTTTGACATTAACCTGTTTATCCACTTGTCCTTCAGACAAGGAGGTGACAAAAAATGTTGTTGTGTTGTAAGAAACCAATTTACAAAATAAAATGCATTATTATTCCCATACCCTTATTACAGAGAATCAGACAAATGATGCTAACCTCTGCCTATTGACTACTTAGCTTATTCAAGCCTGTGTCAAAATACAACACTGCCCCTTTAGCTTTTTAAAGAGAAATGTACACGTTTTGTGCTCTTGTAGGAAGCAATCACTCCTATTGCTGACTACAAATGATCTATAACTGGGCTCACTAACTAGCAAAGGATATGAACAACCGCTCATGCTGTGAACACAGTCCAGTTCAAAGTAAATGGCACAGATCCATATATGGCAATGGTCTATTTGCATATAGGCCTACTGCAGCTCTGATTGTTTATGCCGCACCGGTCTGTGTAGAGTACGGGCTGARTAGTGCSTGTCAATGCAATRGAATCMTACTCCGATGYGTTYTGCMTACAACAAAATATCTTGCATAGTTAGTTWTGTTTCGTTATGTTGCATTGAAAGTGGCTAATATTGAATTGATTCAATCACAATTGCCACAGTAAAGGGAGACGTTGATAGTTTTAACAGGGAAAACTCTAGAACAGAGGTCACCAACCTTTTCTGAGTAAGATCACTTTCTGAGTCAAAATGCAAGCCGAGATCTACCGCTCTGATTTTTTATTAACATGACTTAAAAAATGTAAGCCTATGCAACATTAACCAATTAAAAACAGTACTGTAGCAATGAGGTTTGTGCAGTAAGCTATAGGCCCATAACATTATCACTGCATATTGGCTTTGCTTGAATTTACCTGCCAATGCATTCTTGTTCGGGACATTTAAAAAAAATGATATTTAAAAATTTGAGGTAGGCTATATGATCACACCGGAAATAGATCCATTGTTGTGTTACTTGTGATGCACAGCTGAGTGAGCACACATTTGCTTTTTATTTTACTGGGCTGATGGTGCCTGCATCTGATGGTCAGTCTCAGCGGAGGGAGAGAGCAGCAGACTGAGGGTCCGTCTCTCAACATCCCTCGGCTCTCCCTTTCCTCCACTGACACTGACCAAAAAGGGACACCGTCTTCCAGCTGATTGCGAAACTCGAGTCGCACCGCATTATTTCTGCCTCAKGYACAAATTCATGTTRTTACTCCGATGAACWGAGAAAGTGAAATGTTCCTCGATATTAAAAAAGACCCAAGCCGCTAATAATAACAACAACGCAAGCCTATAGATACACTTTCCTACTCATTCATTACTGCTGCAGTGCTTGTTGTAGCGCTGAGTGGAAATAGGAAGAACGTGCATTTTATGTCTAATAAAAGTGTTGAATACAAAGTGTTGACAGTGCTGAGTAAGAACTTAAACATGAACTCACTCAAAAAAACAGCAGCTCTTTGCTGCATTCGTTGACAGTTTCTATCTAGTCATGGTTTTAAACTTTTTTAAATCTCACAGTATCAATTTTGCCATAACTTTATTTTATGTCTGCTACGTTACTGCAGACTCGGTCAACTGAGCAATCTGATTGGCCAGCGGTAGGCTTATAGTGCACTTGATTTCCTCTCCGGGCCCCCTGGGAAGGCAAAATGGCAACAGTTGGGCAGCTGAATTGGCTGCACCTACCACCAACAGCCCGAGACTAATATAAAAAATAGGAACACAAGGCTTTATCGTTGTTTTTTTTACAGAAATGTTTGGCGATCAACTAGAAATGCCTTGGATATCGACAAGTCGATCGACTGGTTGGTGACCACTGCTCTAGAAAGTTGAGTGAAGTTCAATCTCGGGCTTCTCTCTGTGGGCTGATATTTCTTCTGAGCTGCAGTCCTGGGGGGAGCTGCAAGGTATTCTCGGGGCTACTACGAGCTGCCCGCACACAGTTTAGAGGGAACATTGTTGAGCACCCTCCTCTATTATTCCTGTGGGCGCCATGACAACGACCCCCTCACACGGTGTCTCCTACTGACCTTAGCAGCTGTGTCATTTCTTCACTGTACGAATCACACACTTGCTAATGCACGCTTGCACACGATGACACAAACTCTTTAGAACTGAGAACATATTACACATGTTCGGAACGACGTAAAGATAACAAACTATCTGAAAATGAAATTTAGCACGTCTACCCTTCAGGACTCAGAATACTCAAGTCGCAAATTGCAAAAAATGTGACGCACACACACACACACACACACACACACACACACACACACACACACACACACCACACAACACCACACAACACACGGCATGTCAGGACTACTGTGCCCCTCTGCTGCAGGGACTGTTCATTTCCTGGGCTTTTATAGGTCTTTCTCTCTCTCACTGTGCTGGGGCTCACTACGTGTGTGTGTGTGTGTGCATGTATTTGTGTGTTTCTTTGTGTGTGATTTCCTGAGTGTGTATGTATGTGTATGCATCCATTTGCATTTATGTGTGTGTGTGTTTCTGTGTGTGTACTAGTGTGTATTTATTATTTTGTGTGTCTGTGCGGGTCTGAGCCAGGGATATGGTGTGTAATGTGCTGTTATTGGTTCTCATTCCTGTGTGATCAAGTCTGTAGCCGGTGGAGCAAAGGATCAGGTGGGCTCGGGGTCAGTTACAGTGTGTCATACACCGTAATGTCTCTCTGTTACGATCTGGCCTTGTTTGCCTGTTGGGAGATGTGTGTTTCTCTACTGTCAGTGTGATGAGTATGAATGTTTTCTATTCTGATGTTTGGGTGGAGTGTGTGATGTGTTTTTATMATTCTTATCATCATTATTTTGTAAGGGCTCATTTGTGTAAGAATAACTGTATCAAGGAGGGATTTATATAGTTGGACCCTCCACCGCTAACTATAATGCTGTGGTCTGTGTAAGATGTCCACTGGCGTTGAAAAAGTTGTGACTGACGTTAACTCTATTCTTATTGGCTGTAGTTTGAGTTACAACTCCATTCCTAGAGGGGTGTAGAAGGGTGAGTTGTGACTCTAGTGTAGTTGTAACTCTATTCCTAGTGGGGTGCAGAATGAGTTGTAACTCTATTCCTAGAGGGCTGTAATGTAAGTTTTGACAGCAGCTTTAACTCAAGTGGGCTGTAGTTGTAGTGACTACTATTCTTAGTGGGGTGTAGTGTGGGGCAGTGTAGTGTGGGCAGTGTAGTGTGGGCAGTGTAGTGTGGGGCAGTGTAGTGTGGGGCAGTGTAGTGTGGGCAGTGTAGTGTGGGGCAGTGTAGTGTGGGCAGTGTAGTGTGGGGCAGTGTCGTGTGGGGTGCACTGTAGCTTAATTTTTGTCTCTAACTTTAGTGAGTTGAATGATACATTGTGACTAGTTGTAGTAGTGTGTGCCTGGGGTGTAGTGTATGTTTTGACCCCAGCTTAGGGTTCCAAAAGGAGGGGATATTACTGGTAACTTTCAAAGTTTACCAGTGATCTACCAGCATTTTAGTAACTTTCAAGAATTTTATGGAATCTATTGGCCTTTTTGGATACTTCAGATTATCACAGGTGTCTGTAGCTATCTACACATTTAAAATATATAAAATAATAAAATTAGATGAAAAAAAATACAAAAATGGAATGACAAAGCTGTAAAACATAATCCTAAATTTAACCCATCAACGTAGTGAATACCAGTGGTGTTTAATATGAGGCTTTCAGCATGAAATATCCTAAATATTATTTACACACTTTTATTTATCTTAATATGTGTTTGTTGTAAATGTTTTGGTCCCAAACTTGTGGCAGTTGTGGGGGGGGRAAGTCAATAGTTGGAAGAGTTGTAGAGTTAATTGAAACTAATGCCATTGTTGATTAGATGCTTTTTTCATTAATTAGGCTATTTTCTCTTTAACCATATGGTCTATCTACTAGGAACTAATGGATAATATGAACACGGATATAAAACATGAATACTATATATATGAACACTTTATAAAAGTTATTAAAGTATAAATTACCAAAGTTACCATAGATTGCCATAGATCATCTGCTAATTACCAAAATTACAGAACATTCTGGTAACTTTGGTAAATTATCGGTAGTTTTGCAACCCTACTCCAGCTCTAATTTGGTGAATGATAAGTTGTGAGTCTAGCTCTAGACCAGGTTTTCCATTAGCCGGTAAATGCCAGCTTTTGGCCCCCCAAAAAATGAAGAGACAATAAATAAAATTGTTGCCGGCCAAACTGATGGAAATACCAGCCGGGGGAAAAAATTCATTGCAAAAAAAAAATGTTTTATTCATTGATGGAATAAATGTGTGTTGATGTGTTCCAACTTCAAAGGCAAATATACTTCATAGGCTAATAAATCCTGAAGCTGCTTGGAAATTTGTGTTGGGTATTTGTGTTTCTATTTTTACTCAAGCAAAAGACGTGAGGTCCTCAATAAGGACTTCAGCTAAATGTACCCTGACTGGGCAAAATAGGCAAAGATTGAGATGATTATCCCGTTTTCAGTGTGCTCGCAGAGAGGGGATTCTTTCTCCAAAACAGAGTGAAGACGTCTTCAAGATCGCTCCTTCTTGAGGACAAAGTAACGAGGCTGATGTGCATCAAGCTGCTCCAAGGAATTGGAGAGTTTTGACTTCCCACAGCAAAGCAAATTAAAGGCAAATGATTGTGTTTGTCAGGTCCGGTCCTAGCAGTTATGCTGCCGCCCTAGAGACAAGATCAACTTTGCAAGCTAAACATTTTAGCGGCCCCCCTTTGTGACGGCAAAGATTATTTTTATATTTAAAAAAATATTCAATTCTGCACATTTTGCCATGGGGCGTAGAGAAAATGTTTACGTTCTAAAGCAAGTTTGTTAAATTAAGTCGATTTATTTAGCATTTCAGCTAACTCTAACCCTTTTCCTAACCGTAACCTAATTCTCCTAACCTGCTATGTTAATTCTCCTAACCTGCTACGAAAAGTCAAATCTGACATTAAATTGACAAGAGCTGGATCCCGTCTAGCCATGACCGGCCGGCCATGGTGTTCGTAGACAGTCATGTTTTGCTATTTATTAGGCCTAATTAAATTAAATAAGAGAGGCCTAGATTGTATTTGAAAACCGCTGTGTGTTATTTATTAATTAAAATGTTTGCAAATTATATTATACAAATATAATATTTTGAAGTTGTGTAGGCGACTTGTTTTTCTCGGCTAAATGTTTTGCTATTTTTTTAAATGATATTCATTTATGATTTAAAGCAGGGATGAAGATGCAACAGGCAATGTTTCGCTTTTCAGTAAAACACTCATTTCTATTCTGTTAAAATGAATTATAATAATCTAAATGTGATTTTGAGCACCATGGGTGGATGTCCTAATGCATTACATACCCAAAGCATATGGATGTCCTAATGCATTACGTACCCAAAGCATATGGATGTCCTAATGCATTACGTTACCAAAGCATATGGATGTCCTAATGCATTACATACCCAAAGCATATGGATGTCCTAATGCATTACATACCCAAAGCTATAGGAGTCCTAATGCATTACTACCCAAAGCATATGGATGTTCCTAATGCATTACGTACCCAAAGCATATGGATGTCCTAATGCATTAGTACCCAAAGCATATGGATGTCCTAATGCATTACGTACCCAAAGCATATGGATGTCCTAATGCATTATGTACCCAAAGCATATGGATGTCCTAATGCATTACGTACCCAAAGCATATGGATGTCCTAATGCATTAGTACCCAAAGCATATGGATGTCCTAATGCATTATGTACCCAAAGCATATGGAAGTCCTAATGCATTATGTACCAAAGCATATGGATGTCCTAATGCATTATGTACCCAAAGCACATATGGATGTCCTAATGCATTACGTACCCAAAGCATATGGATGTCCTAATGCATTACGTACCCAAAGCATATGGATGTTCCTAATGCATTACGTACCCAAAGCATATGGATGTCCTAATGCATTATGTACCCAAAGCATATGGATGTCCTAATGCATTATGTACCCAAAGCATATGGATGTCCTAATGCATTACGTACCCAAAGCATATGGATGTCCTAATGCATTACTACCCAAAGCATATGGATGTCCTAATGCATTACGTACCCCAAGCATATGGATGTCCTAATGCATTATGTACCCAAAGCATATGGATGTCCTAATGCATTACGTACCCAAAGCATATGGATTTCCTAATGCATTATGTACCCAAAGCATATGGATGTCCTAATGCATTACGTACCCAAAGCATAGGATGTCCTAATGCATTATGTACCCAAAGCATATGGATGTCCTAATGCATTACGTCACCAAAGCATATGGATGTCCTAATGCATTACGTACCCAAAGCATATGGATGTCCTAATGCATTACGTACCCAAAGCATATGGATGTCCTAATGCATTACGTACCCAAAGCATTGTGAGTCCTAATGCATTATTACCCAAAGCATATGGATGTCCTAATGCATTATGTACCCAAAGCATATGGATGTCCTAATGCATTATGACCCAAAGCATATGGATGTCCTAATGCATTATGTACCCAAAGCATATGGATGTCCTAATGCATTACGTACCCAAAGCATATGGATGTCCTAATGCATTATGTACCCAAAGCATATGGATGTCCTAATGCATTAGTACCCAAAGCATATGGATGTCTAATGCATTATGTACCCAAAGCATATGGATGTCCTAATGCATTATGTACCCAAAGCATATGGAGTCCTAATGCATTACGTACCCAAAGCATATGGATGTCCTAATGCATTATGTACCCAAAGCCTATGGATGTCCTAATGCATTACGTACCCAAAGCATATGGATGTCCTAATGCATTACTACCCAAAGCATATGGATGTCCTAATGCATTATGTACCCAAAGCATATGGATGTCCTAATGCATTACGTACCCAAAGCATATGGATGTCCAATGCATATGTACCCAAAGCATATGGATGTCTAATGCATTACGTACCCAAAGCATATGGATGTCCTAATGCATTATGTACCCAAAGCATATGGATGTCCTAATGCATTACGTACCCAAAGCATATGGATGTCCTATGCATGTATGCTCAAAGCATATGGATGTCCTAATGCATTACGTACCCAAAGCATATGGATGTCCTAATGCATTACGTACCCAAAGCATATGGATGTCCTAATGCATTACGTACCCAAGCATATGGATGTCCTAATGCATTACGTACCCAAAGCATATGGAGTTCCTAATGCATTACGTACCCAAAGCATATGGATGCCTAATGCATTATGTACCCAAAGCATATGGATGTCCTAATGCATTACGTACCCAAAGCATATGGATGTCCTAATGCATTACGTACCCAAAGCATATGGATGTCCTAATGCATTACGTACCCAAAGCATATGGATGTCCTAATGCATTATGTACCCAAAGCATATGGATGTCCTAATGCATACTTGTACCCAAAGCATATGGATGTCCTAATGCATTACGTATCCCAAAGCATATGGATGTCCTAATGCGTACCAAAGTATGAGTGTCCTAATGCATTATGTACCCAAAGCATATGGATGTCCTAATGCATTACTACCAAAATATGGATGTCCTAATGCATTACGTACCCAAAGCATATGGATGCCTAATGCATTAGTACCAAAGCATATGGATGTCCTAATGCATTAGTACCCAAAGCATATGGATGTCCCTAATGAATTAGTACCCAAGCATATGGATGTCCTAATGCATTATGTACCCAAAGCATATGGATGTCCTAATGCATTATGTACCCAAGCATATGGATGTCCTAATGCATTACGTACCCCAAGCATAATGGATGTCCTAATGCATTACGTACCCAAAGCATATGGATGTCCGGTAAATAAAAATCTTGCCCGTCACGTTGTCCGGCACCAAATTTTCCTAACAGAAAACCTGCTCTAGACTATAGTAGTGTGGGCCTGGGTGTAGTATAAGTTATGACTAGGGGTTACAAAATTATGGGAACTTTCAATACATTTCCTGGTTTTCCCAAAATCCCTGATTTCCCGGATCAGGGACTAAGCAAGAAATAAGGAACTCTCCAACCAGGATTTCTGGAAAGCCAGCAAATTTATTGAAAGTTCACAGAATTTTGCAACCCTAGTTGTGATTCCAGGTATAGACTATAGTAGTATGGGCCTGGGGTGTAGACAGTGTAAGTGTGACTCCAGGTATAGACTATAGCAGTATGGCCCTCGGGTGTAGACACTGTAAGTTGTGACTCCAGGTATAGACTATAGTAGTATGGGCCTGGGGTGTAGACAGTGTAAGTTGTGACTCCAGCTATAGACTATAGTAGTATGGGCCTGGGGTGTAAACAGTGTAAGTTGTGACTCCAGCTATAGACTATAGCAGTATGGCCTCGGGTGTAGACACTGTAAGTTGTGACTCCAGGTATAGACTATAGCGTATGGGCCTGGGGTGTAGACAGTGTAAGTTGTGACTCCAGCTATAGACTATAGTAGTATGGGCCTGGGGTGTAGACAGTGTATGTTGTGACTCCACCTCTATGGGTCCAGATGCTGCAGACCCTCCTAATTGGACCTGGAGCCGCTTAAATCCCAGAACCACTCAGCTCAGCCCAGATAGCATTTCAGTCCAGGGCAGGACTGGATTGGCCTGTAATGGCCTAGGATAGCCTCGGTTAAACTACGTGGGCTGTTGTAACTTGAGATCCACACTCACATAACATGTATTTTTTGTACAAATCCCCCAATTACATCAACATGTTTTGACCCAAAAGTTTGAGTTAAGCATGTATACATTCTTTCATATGAAAGGGGAGAGGGGAGACTGATGGCACCGGGCACTAAGATGGAAGACTGTAGTGCTAGAGGAGTATGATTGCCTTAGACACTGAACTATGGTCAGTTTTGTGTTATTGCACCAAATGGGATTAGGGAAAGGTAAATTGATCCTAGATCTGTGTCTGCAGGCAACTTCTACTATGAGTGGGCGACGTGAGGATAGGGTGGTGCAAAATGGTGGATGGTACGAGATATGAGAACATATAAAACAGTTGAGATAAGTGAGTGGGTGTACAGTGTATCAGAGAGTTTTGGGAGTGAACTTTAAAGGTATGAGAGGGAGTAGAGCGTTGAGAAAGCCTTGAAATGGTATAACAAATCTGACGAAAAATGTTGACATTCTCCTTTTATCAAGCACCTGGTTTTATCACGTTACCCTCCCTACATATGTCTCTATTTGGCCTTCTCTTACTCCCTCTTCTCTCTCGCTCACTCCCCCTGTTATTTTCCTTCCCTCATCCATCTCTCTACCTCCCTCCTTTCCTCTCTCTCATTCCTCCTCTCTCTCCCCCTCTCCTTTTCCTCCCTTCATCCATCTCCCTTCCCCTCTCTCTCCCCCTCCATTCCTCCCCTCTCTCACACTTCCTGCTCTCTGCCATGCCAGACGGTCATAATTAACGGGGGAAACGATAGTCCCCCTGGCCCTCTG
>NW_019946238.1:0-1135 GCF_002910315.2 Salvelinus sp. IW2-2015 | reverse complement strand
GTGTGTGTGTGTGTGTGTGTGTGTGTGTGTGTGTGTGTGTGTGTGTGTGTGTGTGTGTGTGTGTGTGTGTGTGTTTCCCCCTACCAGACAAGGCCTTGAGAGCAACGTGCTGAGGTTTATGGGGAAGATGGTGACTGAAAATCCCATCGACAGAGATAGACTCTTCATAATCTCCTTCTACCTCAGTGACGACACCATCTGTGTGTTCGAACCACCTCAGAGGAACACCGGTAGGGACCGTTTGGCTCAGTCGACACTTCTAGAATACCCATAAGAGACAAGTAGACATACTAATGGGGATTACTTTACTTTCTCTCCTCATCCTCTCTTCCGCAGTGAAGGAAAGTGGAAGTGTCTACTTTGATAGGTTGAGATGACTTCTTCCACATATTCAAACGTTCCCTTCTGTGCCCCCCCCCCTGCTCCAGGTGTGTTGGCGGGTAAGTTCCTTGAGCGTGGCAGAGTGAAGAAGCCTGGTCAGAAGCTGTTTAAGAGTGAGATATCCCAGTATTTCAGTGCCCAGGACCTGTATGTAGGAGCCAGGATCAACCTCAACAACCAGGGCTTCCAGCTGATCGATGCTGATGAGTACGCCTTCAACTACATGGAGCAACACGCTGAGGAGGTGGGATGCACTTTCTCCTCTTCTTTTCTTGTTTATTCTCTTTTTCTCTCTCCTCTCCTCATCTCATCGTCTCCTCTCTATCCAGTTCCCCAGGGCTAACATGGGCTCCATCATCAGTAAGATCCGCTCCATCCCTGAGGACAAACAGAATGAGATTAAACAGTTCCTCACCCTCAGTGACCCTGGAAACACTGGACTGATSCCCTACGAACCCTTCAGGTAGTACACTCCTCTTTCTTCCTCTTCTCCTCTTCT
Organism: Salvelinus sp. IW2-2015; assembly: GCF_002910315.2. Lineage (NCBI taxonomy): Eukaryota > Metazoa > Chordata > Actinopteri > Salmoniformes > Salmonidae > Salvelinus > Salvelinus sp. IW2-2015. The sequence goes on along the minus strand of NW_019946238.1, from coordinate 255 downwards.
CTTTTTTTATCCCTCTCTCCTCTGACCCTGGAAACACTGGACTGATCCTCTACCAACCCTTCATGTAGGACTCCTCTCTTACTCCTCTCTTCTCTCTCTAAACAGCTGTTTACAGTATGGTCCCAATTAATTAATTTGGGTGTTTTCTGATTCAGATCCTCAGATCCAAAACAAGTCCAGATCCAAGGCCAGGAACTAGAGCCCCAGTACCAAGATTTAGTAGTCATCAAACTATGGTGTTCATAAGCAGTTTAT
>NW_019946237.1:20568-33230 GCF_002910315.2 Salvelinus sp. IW2-2015 | reverse complement strand
TATATATCTGATTCTTATGATGTTGGTTTTAGTCTAGTCCCAGATCTGTGCGGCACCGCATGTTACGCGTGTGTGTTAGCACTATTACTATAATTCTGCATCTATGATGTTAGTTAGCTATCACCAGATCTTCCACGTCGTCAGCCCGGCTCAGGCGCGGTGTATCTACTTTCGAGAGAAGGTCTGATCTATGATGTTGGTTAGTCTAGTCCAGATCTGTTGGTGTTTATTTACTATAATCTGATCTATCGATGTTTGTTTAGTCTAGTCCCAGAAATCTGTTCCGGGTGTTGTTACTGAATCTGTTCTTATGATGTTGTAGTCTAGTCCCAGATCTTGTTTGGTTGTATACTATAATCTGATCGTAGATGTTGGTTAGTCTAGTCCCAGATCTGTCGGTGTTATTACTATAATCTGATCTATGGATGTTGGTTAGTCTAGTCCCAGATCTGGGGTGGTGTACTATTAATCTGATCATATGATGATTGGCTTAGTCTAGTCCCAGATCTGTTAGGTGATACTAACTGACCTGAGTGATACCCAGATCGTGTTGGTGTATACAATAACGTATCAAGGAGTGCTCCCAATCATGTGATACATAATCGATCTAGGGAGTGTCTAGCCCAGATCTGTGGTTATTACTATTAATCTGATCTATTGATGTTTTTGGTTAGTCTAGTCCCAGATTCTGTTGGTGTTATTACTATTAATCTGATCTATGATGTTGGTTAGTCTAGTCCCAGATCTGGTGGTGTGTGTTACTATAATCTGATCTATGCATGTTGGTTAGTCTAGTCCCAAGATCTGTTTGGTGTTATTACTATTAATCCTGATCTATGATGTTGGTTAGTTCTAGTCCCAGAATTCTGTTGGGTGTTATTTTACTATAATCTGATCTATGATGTTTGGTTAGTCTCAGTCCCAGATCTGTTGGTGTTATTACTATAATCTTGCATCTATGATGTTGGTTAGTCTAGTCCCAGATCTGTTTAAGGTGTTATTTACTATAAATCTGATCTATGATGTTGGTTTAGTCTTAGTCCCAGATTTCTGTTCGCGTGTTGTTACTATAAATCTGATCTATGATTGGTTAGTTAGTCTAGTCCCAGATCTTGTTTAGTGTATTACTATAATCTGATCTATGATGTTGGTTTAGTCCTTAGGTCCCAGACTCTGTTGGCTGCTTGACGCTTGACTTGTCTCCCACTTCTAAAGTTAACTCTCTATTTATATGCCTCCGTAATGCTGTACTTGGCTGGTCGCGCCCGCCCAAGGATTTCAAATGACATAAAAAAATCCCCAGATTTCAACATGACTTCCAGCTCTAAACATTGCCTAGTTCTCTGTATAGGCTGACTGTAACGCTTACCTTGCTGCTTGTTTGGTGTCGTAGGCAGCTAGTTACATGACCGTACCTCCCTACACCATCATGTTTTGGTCCTGAAAGTGTGGAGAGGACTACAAGCTGCACTTCAATCTTTCGCCGCCCATAGGAGCCTCTGAACAAAGACCTTGAGGAGAAACACGCCAAGAGGCCGATGTCGACCTGAAGTAAGTTTCTACACGCGACAAGAAGACTCATTTCTACACACTGCGGTAGGAGAGGCGGGGGGGGGGGGGAGAGGAGGGGGGGGGTGGGGGAGAGAGAGAGTGGGGGGGTGGGGGTGGGGGTGAGAGAGAGGAGGGGGAGAGAGAGGAGGAGGGGGAGGCGGGGAGAGAGGCAGAGGGGGTGGGGGAGAGAGAGAGGAGGGGGTGGGGCGAGAGGGAGAGGAGGAGGGGGTGGGTGAGAGAGGAGAGGAGGGAGGGACGGAGAGAGGAGGATGGGGGGAGATGTGAGGAGGGGTGGAGGATGGGGGGAGAGAGACGGAATAGAGGAATGCCTTGATGAGGGACTGACAGTATTGTAGATGACAGAGATGTTACTGACTGATGGGAGACTGACAGTATTGTAGAGACAGAGATGTTAACTACCTGCATTGGAGACTGACAGTTATTGTAGAGACAGAGATGTTACTACCTGGATGGAGACTAGACAGTATTGTAGAGGACAGAGATGTTACTACCTGATGGAGACTGGACAGTATTGTAGAGACAGAGATGTTACTACCTGATGGAGACTGACAGTATTGTAGAGGACCGAGATGTTACTACCTGATGGAGACTGACAGTATTGTAGAGACAGAGATGTTACTACCTGAAGGAGACTGACAGTATTGTAGAGACAGAGATGCTTACTACCTGAGAGAGACTGACAGTATTGTAGAGACAGAGATGTTACTACCTGATGGAGACTGACAGTATTGTAAGAGACAGAGATGTTACTACCTGATGGAGACTTACAGTATTGTTGAGACAGAGATTGTACTACCTGATGGAGACTGACAGTATTGTAGAGACAGAGATGTTTACTACCTGATGGAGACTGACAGTATTGTAGAGACAGAGGATGTTACTACTGATGGAGACTGACAGTATTGTAGAGACATGACAGAGTTACGTACCTGATGGAGACTGACAGTATTGTAAGACAGATATGTTACTACCTGATGGAGACTGACAGTATTGTAGAGACAGAGATGTTACTACCTGATGGAGACTGACATATTGTTAGAGACAGAGATGTTACTACCTGATGGAGACTGACAGTATTGTCTGACCTGCAGAGACAACAGGATGGGCATATGTCCGTTTCCCTAACAACCTAACAGGTCAGAGAGTTTGAGAGGCAGGTTCATGGTTCCCCCTAGACTCTCAGGCTCCGATGGTGGGGGTGGGGAGTGGACCTCAGGGTTGTGCTGGTAACACTCTCGGAAGGGAATTTGTAACCACATTGAGATAAGAGACGATGTGTGTCAGACAAGTTACTCTCTTTCTGAACTCATGTAACTGTCTGTTTCTCTCCCTCTCTCCCCTCCCTTTTCTTCCCGTCCCTTTCTCTCTCTCCTCCCTTTCTTTCCCCTCCCTCTCTCTCCCTCTCTCTCCCCTCCTCCCCTCTCTCTCCCCTCCCTCCCCTCCCTCTCCCCCTCTCTCCCCCCCTCTCTCCCCTCCCCCTCTCTCCCCTCTCTCTCTCTCCCCTCTCTCTCTCTCTCCCCTCTCTCTCTCTCCCCTCCCTTTCTCCCCTCCCTCCCTCTCTTCCCTCCCTCTCTCCCCTCCCTCTCTCTCTCCCCTCCCTCTCTCTCTCCCCTCCCTCTCTTCTCTCCCCTCCCTCTCTCCCTCCCTCCTCTCTCTCCCTCTCTCTCTCTCCCCTCCTTCTCTTCCCCTCCTTCTCTCCCCCTCCTTCTCTCCCCTCCCTTCTCTCCCTCCCTCCCTCTCTCACCTCCCTCCCTCTCTCTCTCCCCTCCCTCCTCCTCCCTCTCTATCCCCTCCCTCTCTCTCTCCCCATCCAGTCCTGAACCCAGACAACAGCTATGAGATCCTGGTAGACCAGAGCAGTGTCAGTCGTGGCTCTCTGCTTCATGGTGTGGTCCCTCCTGTTAACCCCACCAAGGAGATAGACGATCCCACTGATTCTAAACCTGAAGACTGGGACGAGAGGGCCAAGATACCAGACCCAGAGGCTGTCAAACCTGACAACTGGTGGGTTCAACTTCCAACACCACTTTGTGTCCGTGTTTTTGGGGGGAGTCGTGACTAAAAGAGAACCAGGTATTGGCAGGCGGGACTGAGGAGAGTGTCTAGTTCTGAAGGATTTGTGTTTGTATTCTARAACGGAAATTCTTTAAGGACTGTAGATATAACGCGTCTATTAAAGCTGTATTATATAGCTTTGTAGGCGACCCGAACAAATTCACATAGAAATGTGAGTTTACACTCCGTGGTCAGTTTATTAGGTACACCGCCCCATTCAAGAAGATGTTTCGCTCCTACAGACAATGAGTCACGTGGTGTGGGGAATGTTTTCCTGGCACACGCTAGGTCTCTTGATACCAATCGAGCAATGTTTTAATGCCCCGAAGAATTCAGGTTGTTCTAGAGGCAAATGGGGTCCGACCCAGTATTAGGTGGGTGTACCTAATAAACTGGTCACTGAGTGTAGATCTGTCATTTGAAGCAAGTCTGATGAGGGGTAGATATGTTCTATATGTGCCGTTTCTATGCTTCCCGCCCTTAAGTTGAGTTTTTGTATATTTTTACTTTTTATACACCAGGTGTCACAGAGGTTTAGATGGTACAATGATTCTCTACATTTGTTTTGTCACAAACTGAAAATTAGGCAAAAGTATTGTGATTTTTTTTTTTTGCAGCCATGTGATGGTGTTTGTGATTTCTACATGTTGTGCCTCTCGGGGTAATATTGAGCAACATGCTTGGTTTTTATGCCATTTGGCATCTTGTGTTCCAGGGATGAGGAGGCTCCGGCTAAGATCCAGGACCCTGATGCTGTGAAGCCAGAGGGATGGCTGGACGACGAGCCCGAGTTTGTAGCCGACCCCGCCGCCGACAAACCAGACGACTGGTAAACACACACACACACACACACACACCGTACGCACACCGTACGCACACACACATCAATAAAAACGGTTGTTTTGGGACGAAAGATGTGTTGAGTAACTCCACTTTTTCTGTCTTTCTCTCCTTTCGTTAAATCCATCTCTCGCTCTCCTTTATCTCTCTCTCACCATCTCTCTCTCTCCTCTCTCACTCCCTTATCTCTCCTCTCTCACCATCTCTCTCTCTCACCATCTCTCTTCTCTCTCTCCTCTCTCACCATCTCTATCTCTCCTCTCTCACCATCTCTCTCTCTCACCATCTCTCTTCTCTCTCTCCTCTTTCGCTATAGGGATGAGGAGATGGATGGAGAGTGGGAGGCCCCTCAGGTTCCTAACCCAGTGTGTGAGACAGCCCCTGGATGTGGGCAGTGGAAACCCCCTACCATCAACAACCCTCAGTACAAGGGCAAGTGGAAGGCCCCTCTGGTGGACAACCCCCACTACCAGGTAACATAATCCTTTCCTGAAGGCAAATAGTATTCCTCAGGTTTATAGTGATTCGGTCTTATACGGCTGGAGTCTGAGCCTGTAACTCATGGTCGGTCGAAGTAGATGGCTTAGAAGAATCGCGTGGCTCTTATTATGTCGGTCTATAAGGCTGAGATACCATAGTGCTTATGTGCTTGGTCTATATAGGGTCTTAATCCACCTGTCCTATGTTGTCGGTCTATGTACTTGAGATCCACTGTCGTTATTGTTCTAGTCTATAAAGGCTGAGATCACTGTCTTATTGTCGCGGTCTATTAATGAGGACTGAGACATCTTGTCTTGATGTGTTCGTCTAGTAAGCCTGAAGATCCCGTCTTGTAATTTGTCGGTGCTAAGACAAGGCTGAGAATCCCTGTCTTATTGTCGGTCTATAGGCCTGAGATCCCTGTCTTATTGTCGTGTCTATAAGGCTGAGAATCCTCTGTCTTATTGTCGGTCATATGTAAGGCTGAGGATCCCTGTCTTATTGTCGAGTTCTATAAGGCTGAGATCCCTGATTCTTATTGTCGGTCTTAAGGCTGAGATCCCTGTCTTATTGTCGGTCTATAGGCCTGAGATCCCTGCTCTTAGTTGTCGGTCTATAAGGCTGAGATCCCTGTCATTATTGTCGTCTATAAGGCACTGAGATCCCTTGTCTTATTGTCGGTCTATAAGGCTGAGATCCCTGTCTCTATTGTTGGTCTATAAGCCTGAGATCCTGTCTTATTGTCGTCTATAGGCTAAGATCCTGTTTATTTCGGTCTATAAGGCTAGATCCCGTGTCTTATTGTCGGTCTATAAGGGCTGAGATCCCTGTCTTATTCTTGGTTATAGGCCTGAGATCCCTGTCTTATTGTCGTCTATGCTGAATCCCATGTCTTATTGTCGTCTATAAGGCTGAGACCTCCTGTCTTATGTTTGGTCTAGTAGCTGAGATCCCTGTCTTATTGTCTGGTAACGAAATATGTACTTATTGCTATGATGATCCCCTGTTCCTTAATTGTGCGGTCTATAAGGCTGAGATCCCTGTCTTATTGTCGGTCTATAAGGCTGAGATCCCTGTTCTTTGTCTGGCTGGATAAGGCTGAGATCCCTGTCTTATTGTGGTCCATTAAGGCTGAGATCCCTGTCTTATTGTCGGTCTATAAGGCTGAGAATCCCTGTCTTACATTGTCGGTCTATAAGGCTGAGATCCCTGTCTTTATTGTCGGTCTATAAGGCTGAGATCCCTGTCTTATTGTCGGTCTATAAGGCTGAGATCCCTGTCTTATTGTCGGTCTATAAGGCTGAGATCCCTGTCTTATTGTCGTCTATAGGCCTGAGATCCCTGTCTTATTGTCGGTCTATAAGGCTGAGATCCCTGTCTTATTGTCGGTCTATAGGCTGAGATCCCTGTCTTATGTTGTCTATAGGCCTGAGATCCCTGTCTTATTGTCGGTCTGTAAGGCTGAAGATCCCTGTCTTATTGTTGGTCTATAGGCCTGAGATCCCTGTCTATTATTTCGGTCTATAAGGCTGAGATCCCTGTCTTATTGTCGGTCTATAAGGCTGAGATCCCTGTCTTATTGTCGGTCTATAAGGCTGAGATCCCTGTCTTATTGTCGGTCTATATAAGGCTGGATCCAGCCTGTCTATTGTCGGTCTATAAGCCTGAGATCCCTGTCTTATTGTCGGTCTATAAGGCTGAGATCCCTGTCTTATTGTCGGTCTATAGGCCTGAGATCCCTGTCTTATTGTCGGTCCTATAAGGCTGAGATCCCTGTCTTATTGTCGTCTATAAGGCTGAGATCCCTGTCTTATGTCGGTCTATAAGGCTGAGATCCCTGTCTTAATTGTCGATCCCCTATAAGACTGAGATCCCTGTCTTATTGTCGGTCTTAAGGCTGAGATCCCTGTCTTATTGTCGGTCTGTAAGGCTGAGATCCCTGTCTTATTGTCGGTCTATAAGACTGAGATCCCTGTCTTATTGTCGGTCTGTAAGGCTGAGATCCCTGTTTTTTATTGGTCTGTAAGGCTGATATTCAGAGTTAGATCCCTGTCTTTTTATTGGTCTGTAAGCCTGATATTCAGAGCTTCACCCAAATGTACATGACAATCTGCATGCACAAGATCTCAAGTCCAGAATACCACTCTGAGTACACTCGCTAGCTGAGTGACTTGTCCCTTTCATATCGTGTTATCCATCTGAAGCCCCTCCCCTCTCCTATCCCGGGTGTGTGGACACTAAAGCATCTCTTCTCCTGTAATCATTAACCTCTCTGTCCCAGGTTGTGTGGACACTAAAGCATCTCTCTTCCTGTAACACATTTGACCTCTCCTGTCCCAGGGTGTGTGGACACTTAAAGCATCTCTTTCTCCTGTAACATTTGACCTCTCCCCTCCCAGTGGTGGTGGATCACTAAAGATCTCCTTCTCCTGTAACATTTGACCGTCTCTCTCCGAGGTGTGTGGACACTAAAGCATCTCTTCTCCTGTAACATTTGACCGTGCTCCCCTCCCAGGGGTGGTGTTGGACACTAAAGCATCTCTTCTCCTGTAACAATTTTGACCCTCCTCTCCCAGGGTTGTGGGACACTAAGCATCTCTTCTGCCTGAACATTTGACCTCTCCTCTCTCCCAGGGTTGTTGTGACAGCTAAAGCTCATCTTTCTACATGTAATTTGTTACCTCTCCCCTCCAGGGTGTGTGGACACTAAAAGCATCTCTTCTCCTGTAACATTTGACCTCTCCCTCCAGGGTGTGTGACACTAAAGCATCTCTTCTACTGTAACATTTGACCTCTCCCCTCCCAGGGTGTGTGGACACTAAAAGCATATCTTCTACTGTAACATTTGACCTCTCCTTTCCCAGGGTGTGTGGACACTAAAGCATCTCTTCTACTGTAATCATTTGACCTCTCCTGTCCCAGGGTGTGTGGACACTAAAGATCTCTTCTCCTGTAACATTTGACCTCTCCTCTCCCAGGGTGTGTGGACACTAAAGCATCCTCTTCTACTGTTAACTTGACCTCTCCTCTCCCCTCCCAGGGTGTGTGGACACTAAAGCATCTCTTCTCCTTTATATTTGACCTCTCCTCCCAGGGTGTGTGGACACTAAAAGCATCTCTTCTACTGTAAACTTGACCGTCTCCTCTCCCTACCCAGGGTGTGTGGACACTAAAGCATCTCTTCTCCTGTATATCATTTGACCTCTCCCCTCCAGGGTGTGTGGACACTAAAGCATCTCTTCTCCTTTATCATTTGACCTCTCCCCTCCCAGGGTGTGTGACACTAAAGCATCTCTTCTACTGTAACTGACCTCTCCTCTCGTCCCAGGGTGTTGTGGACACTAAAGCATCTCTTCTCCTGTATCATTTGACCTCTCCTCTCCAGGGTGTGTGGACACTAAAAGCATCTCTTCTCCTTATATCATTTGACCTCTCCTCTCCCAGGGTGTGTGGACACTAAAGCAATCTCTTATCCTGTAACATTTGACCTCTCCTCCTCCCAGGGTGTGTGGACACTAAAGCATCTCTTCTCCTGTAACATTTGACCTCTCCCTGCCCAGGTGTGTGGACACTAAAGCATCTCTTCTCCTGTAACATTTGACCTCTCCCCTCCCAGGGTGTGTGGGAATCCGCGTAAGATCCAGAACCCGGACTACTTTGAGGACCTGTCTCCGTTCCAGATGAGTCATCAGAGCCGTGGGGCTGGAGCTCTGTCGATGACGTCAGAAGATCTACTTCGATAAACTTCATCATCACTTCCTATAAGAGGTGGCCGATCGCTGGGCTGGAGACAGCTGGGGACTCAAGAAACTGGTGGCTAGTGCCAACGAGGTGTGTATGAGACACAACAACACACACACTCAGCGTACATTTTAATACATACACACAGAGATGGATATATATATAACACACTGATAACACATGTTGTATTAAAATAGTTGGCTGATCGCTGGGCTGAAAGACAGCTGGTGTATATAAGAAACTACTGGCTAGTGCCAAAGAGGTACACACACCTAGTAATATATAATGTACACACACACACGTAGATAGACTCAGCCAAAAAAAAGAACGTCCCTTTGTTCAGACCCTGTCTTATCAAAGATAATTCCTAAAAATCCAAATAACTTCACAAGATCTTCATTGTAAAGGGTTAAACCTTTCCTTCATGCTTTTTTTCAATGAAACATGAAACAATTAATTTACCATCACTTTGGGAACGGTCTGTTAAGACAACTAGCAGCTTTACAGAACGGGTAGGCAAATTAAGGTCACAGTTATGAAAACTTATGGACACTAAAGAGCCTTTCAACTGGACTGTGAAAAACACCAAAAGAAAGAGCCCCACAGGGTTCCCCTGCTCTATCTGCGTGTACGTGCCTTAGGCAATGCTGCAAGGAGCATGAGGACTGCCAGATTGTGGCCAAGGGCAAATAAATTGCAACTGTCGTACTGTGACGCCAAGAAGCGCTACAGGGAGACAGGACGGACAGCTAATTCGTCCTCACAGTGGCACAGACCACGGTGTACAAAACTGCACAGGATCGGACATCGCAGGACATCACACCGTGGGACATGTACAGATGGCAACAACAACGTCCGAGTTTACAACCAGGAACGCACAAATCTCCATCAGTGCTCAGGACTGTCTGGATTAGGCTGAGAGAGGCTGGACTGAGGGCATTGTAGGCCTGTTGTTAAACGCAGTCCTCACCAGACACCAGGACAAGACCACCGTCGCTGTCAGACAGGACTGGCAAAAAAGTGCTCTTCACTAACGGGTCGCGGTTTTGTCTCACCAGGGGTGATGGTCTGATTTGCGGTTATCGTTATAGGAATGAGCGTTACACCGAGGCCTGTACTCTGGAGCGGGATCGATTTGGAGGRGGAGYGTCCGTCATGGTCTGGGGCGGTGTGTCACAGCATCATCGGATTGGGCTTGTTGTCATTGCAGGCAATCTCAATGCTGTGCGCTACAGGGAATACATCCTCCTCCCTCATGTGGTAGCCTTCCTGCAMGCTCATCCTGACATGACCCTCCAGCATGACAATGACACCAGCCATATTGCTCGTTCTGTGCGTGATTTCCTGCAAGACAGGAATGTCAGTGTTCTGCCATGGCCAGCGAAGAGCCCGGATCTCAATCCCATTGAGCACGTCTGGGACCRGTTGGATCGGAGGGTGAGGGCTATGGCTGTTCCCCCCCAGAAATGTCTGGGAACTTGCAGGTGTCTTGGTGGAAGAATGGGGTAACATCTCACAGCACGAACTGGCAAATCTGGTGCAGTCTATGAGGAGGAGATGCCCTGCAGTWCTTAATGCAGTWCTTAATGCAGACTGTTACTTTTTTGATTTTGACCCCCCCTTTGTTCAGGGACACATTATTCCAMTTCTGTTAGTCACATGTCTGTGGAACTTATTCAGTTTAAGTCTCAGTTGTTGAATCTTATGTTCATACAAATATTTAAGTTTGCTAAAAACTTTCTATATATTTCCTCATTGAATGTTCATTCACATTCACACAGTTATATTTGCTTAATACCCCCCCCCCTCCAGCCGGGTGTGTTTTCCCAGTTGACCATGGCAGCAGAGGAGAGACCGTGGCTCTGGGTGGTCTACATACTGACTGTTGGTCTGCCCGTAGGACTGACTGTGTTATTCTGCTGGCCCAAGGTAACACACCAWCACTACGGACTTGTTACTCACACAAAGTGGTGTTTCCTGCTCTGTCTGTTTGATATTCTATGCATCTTGTTGTCATTTTCACTATACAGAACCAATCAACACTCCTATATCTTTTGTTCTTTGCCATTTAAGAGGGTATTTATCGATCTAACCACCAGCTCATTGTCTGACTCTCTCTTTCCTACAGAAATCAGATGATGACTATGTGTACAAGAAGGTGGACCCGCCTAAACCCGATGTAGAAGAGGAGGAGGAAGATGAGGATGAAGAGGAGGAGGAGGAAGAAGAGGAGAAGGGAGACKAAGCAGCTGAGGCCAAAGCTACTGAGAGTCCAAAACCTGCAGGTCAGAGAGAAGACATGAGATCTCTCTCGCCTTCTCTCCTTCCCACTCTTTCTCCCTCTTTCCCTCTCTCTCCCTCTTCCTCCCCCTCTCTCTCTCCCTCTTCCTCCCCCTCTCTCTCTCCCTCTTCCTCCCCCTCTCTCTCTTCCTCCGCTTCCTCCCCCTCTCTCTCTCCTCTCCTCCCCTCTCACTTTGCCTCCCTCTCATCTCCTCTCGTCACCTCTTATCTCCCTCCCCTCTCTCTCTCCCTTTTCTCCCCCTCTCTCTCTCCTCTTCCTCCCCCTCTCTTCTTCTCCCCCTCTCTCTCTTCCTCCCCTCTCTCTCTTTCTCTCCCTCTTCCTCCCCCTCCCTCTCTCCCTCCCTCTTCCTCCTCCCCCTCTTTCTCTCCCTCCTTCCTGCCCCCTCTTTCTCTTCCTCTTCCTCCCCCTCTTCTCTCTCCCTCTTCCCCCTCTCTCTCTTCCCTCCTCCTCTCTCTCTTCCTCCCTCTCTTCTCTCCTCCCCTCTCTTCCTCCCCCCTCTCTCTCTCCCCCACTCACTTCTGTTCTTATTCTTCCATATTCTTCTCCTTTCCTTAAGTTAATATTTCCTCTCATTGTACTTTTCTCTTTCAGAAGTGAAGAAGGAAGAAGGCGGAGGAGGAGAGTGGGGCAGCTGAGGGGACAGCGTAGAAAGATGAGAAGACGATGAGGAGGAAGGACGATGAAGGCGAGGAGGAAGAAGAGACCAAGTCCAATGAGGCAGCATCGGATGATGGTCGGTGCTGGAGGTACTCTTTTTAGTTTCTGAAAGATCAAAACGTCCTCTACAATACTCAGTTTCACACATTTGACCCTACTGAAACTCTGGCTTCACCCCTAATTATCTCCCTTCCTCCAGGTGTGCACTTGTTCACTTCACTGAAATGACTGGTGTAAGAAATATGGTGGAAACTTCCACGAGAAATGCCTCACCAATCCAATGCTTCTAGATTTGTGGGAAGTAGTGAACAAGTGCACACTTTCAGAAGAAGTAGACATTGGGACACCTTGTCTTTCATTCATCCCTTCTTTTCATCCCTCGTTTCCAAGCAGAAGAAGGAGGCAGACGAAGGGGGGCCACAGCGTTGGCGACGGACACACAACAGGCCGTAGGAAGAGGAGGGTACGGAAAGACTGATGAAGACCAACAACAAAAAGTGAAGCCTCCTCTCTCTCTCCCTCTCTCTCATCTCTGCATGCCCTCTGGTGGGTCCTAGTGACCAAGATACTACCCCTCTCCTCCATCAGTCGAATGAACAACCATCCCCTTTCCTTCTTATCTTCCTTTGTTCTCTCTATCCGTTAAGCCTCTCTAAGGCCATCAAGGCTACCCTGACCCCCCCAAACCCTCCTTTCTTCCACAATGAATACTATGCCCCCTCATCTTCTTCCTCCTTCCCCCATCATCTTCATCAGCTGCAACTTTCTAACCCTCCTGCCTCCCAACCCCCCCCCCCCCCCCCCTCCCCTCCAAACACCCCCCCCCTCCCTCCCAACTCACCCCCCCCTCCCAACGCACCCCCCTCCTCCAACGCACCCCCCTCCCAACCACCCTGCCCTCCAACTCACCTCTCCAGCTTCCAGTCTTCCTGACTATAGTTCCTAGTTCTGGTTTATTGTTGACATTTGTTAAGCTTCAGAAGTATTTTTTTATTCAACATAGATTAAAAGGCAG
>NW_019946237.1:12392-16674 GCF_002910315.2 Salvelinus sp. IW2-2015 | reverse complement strand
TTGACCCCCCCAAACCTCCTTTCTTCCACAATGAATACTATGCCCCTCATCTTCTTCCTCCTTCCCCCATCATCTTCATCAGCTGCAACTTTCTAACCCCTCCTGCCCTCCTCAACCCCCCCCCTCCCCTCCAACACCCCCCCCCTCCCTCCCAACTCACCCCCCTCCCAACGCACCCCCTCCTCCAACGCACCCCCCTCCCAACCACCCTGCCCTCCAACTCACCTCTCAGCTTCCAGTCTTCCTGACTATAGTTCCTAGTTCTGGTTTATTGTTGACATTTGTTAAGCTTCAGAAGTATTTTTTTATTCAACTGAAGTTAAAAGGCAGCTCTCTCTGGCTTGTGTCTCAAATGACACCCTATTCCCTGAAATAGAGCTTTGGAAAGTAGTGCACTACATGGGGGGGGAATACGGTGTTTAAAAAGTAGTGCACTACATGGGGGGGGGGAATAGGTTTGTTGAAGGTGTTAAAAAGTAGTGCACTACATGGGGGGGGAAATAAGGTGTTAAAAAGTAGTGCACTAAATTGGGGGAAATAAGGTGTTAAAAAGTAGTGCACTAAATTGGGGGAAATAAGGTGTTAAAAAGTAGTGCACTAAATTGGGGGAAATAAGATGTTAAAAATTAGTGCACTAAATTGGGGGAAATAAGGTGTTAAAAGTAGTGCACTAAATTGGGGGAAATAAGATGTTAAAAATTAGTGCACTACATAGGGAATAGGCTGGTCAGAGAGAGTGAAGACCTCTATAGCCATGTTACTGTATTGCTGCTGTGTGACTGAAGTTGCCATGTTTCTCCAGCCTGGTCTCAGATCTAGTTGTAGTTGCCATGTTTCTCCAGCCTGGTCTCAGATCTGCACTATATAGGGAATATGGTGCCATTTGGGACTAACAAGAGTCAGGACATACAATATAATACCATTTAACATAATACAAATAAAAATACCATTTTATATTGAAAGAAAAATAAATAACATGATGCATTGAAGTGCAGTGGAATCATCTCAATATTCCCTCATCTTTTCCTTTAGCACCTTGAACCCATAGAATGGTACTCTGATAGAACCACTCCCTCTGATCTCTGTACAATTGAGTGTTGTGATTCTTCCTGATTTTAATTAGGAATTTCATCCTCTATTCAAATAGAATTGGAACTGACCGAGCCATCTCCTAGCCAAAATCCCAACTGTCCATGTTATCCTGATCACGGCTCTCTCTACTATAACCAGCCTAGGAGAGAGCACAGCCATGCTTCCACAGTCCATTACCCAAAGCAGGAATACAACCTTCCTTATCAGCAGATCTGTGTTAATGCACTGACGAACCTTCCGGAGTGTTCTACAGCCTGAGTGTTCTAATCAATACCACTCAAGGCTCTTACTGTAAAAAGCAGACCTCTCTCTCTCTCTCTCTCTCGTCTCCCTCACTCTCTCCTCCTCCTCTACCATCATAGGTAAAGGAGGCCGTCTCACCCTGTAGTGTAACTTGACCCTAGCAAGGGTTGTATTTGTCATGTTCAGCATAAACACTTGTTTACTGTGCTTTTTCCTTTCGCTACTGACTCCACACGGCACGGTGAACGATATGAATTAGGAACCCCGTTCCTAGTGGAATGAGTAGCATACCAGTGAGCGACAACACACATCGGAGTATTTAGTAGTAGTACTGCTTAAAAATACGTCTTACAGAATCATATTTCATCATGTTTGTGTCCATCAATAAGTGGTGGAAATTAACAATTAAAAAAACACACTTAGTAACCTTTTGACCAATCAGATGAGATGATGGAATGTGTTAATATAATATTATATAATTACATTGACATGTCATTCAATATGTTTGATTCATATTTGGGGCCAGGAGTTATGGCCATATTCATATACAACAAGTCCCGTTTCCTTCCAGATCCAACCAGTCATCAAAATAAAGGTCTGATGTCATAACTCATTAGAGATGCAGTTGATATGACAACACAAAACAGTATTATAAGATGAATTATAAAAAAGTTAAATCATGTCTGGGGTTTTATGTTAGGAGGGTAAAAAGAGGTCAAACAAGAATGTAAACTGGACTCTTGGGGGTGTGGTTGGGGGTGAGGTTGGAGTGTAGGGAGGATTTTGGGGTCTGGAATTAGAAGCTGCCCCTAACCACAGATCTAGGATCAGACTACCCTACATAGTACACTTATTAGAAAATAATCTGCCATTTGGAACACGTCCATATCCGTCCTAGAACTGTGGTTACAAACAGCTTCTACCTCCTCTGCTGTCATTTGGGAGAGATGTTGCAGGTAGCCTGAGTGCCAGTCTGTTTGTGCTATCATGCCTACGGTTTGTGTCATCCAAACATAGAGATGGCACAAACAGATCTGCTACCAGGCTGTTGTAGGTGGTCCCACTCCTCCTGGTCGCCGTGGGTTACTTCCGTTTGCTCTTGTTGTCGGTGGTTTGGAACACGCTGGAGGCCGACATGAGGTTCTCGATGTACTGGCCTAGAACCTGGTTCTCCGACTTCAACTTCAGGTTCTCCTCTTTGACCGCATCCACACGTGCTGCAGGTCTGGAACAACAGAGGTACGGAACTTAGACTAGACAGACCAGTGTTTCCCCTAGATAAAGGCTGGGTGCATAGAGTTTGACAGGGGAGGCCACCCCGCCTAAGTAATTAATGATAGATGAAACGCCGATACAGAAACAGAAGCCTCCTGATAGCTTATTCCACATCACTGCCAAATACTCTCCTCCCAGACTAGACAATGTTTTAGCTTATTCCACATCACTGCCAAATACTACTCCCTGCCAGACTAGACAATGTTTTAGCTAATTCCACATCACTGCCAAATACTACTCCCTGCCAGACTAGACAATGTTTTAGCTTATTCACATCACTGCCAAATACTCCCTCCTCCCAGACTAGACAATGTTTTAGCTTATTCCACATCACTGCCAAATACTACTCCCTGCCAGACTAGACAATGTTTTAGCTTATTCCACATCACTGCCAAATACTCCTCCCTCCCAGACTAGACAATGTTTTAGCTTATTCCACATCACTGCCAAATACTCCTCCCTGCCAGACTAGACAATGTTTTAGCTTATTCCACATCACTGCCAAATACTCCTCCTCCCAGACTAGACAATGTTTTAGCTTATTCCACATCACTGCCAAATACTACTCCCTGCCAGACTAGACAATGTTTTAGCTTATTCCACATCACTGCCAAATACTCCTCCCTCCCTCCCAACTAGACAATGTTTTAGCTTATTCCACATCACTGCCAAATACTCCTCCCTCCCAGACTAAGACAATGTTTTAGCTTATTCCACATCACTGCCAATACTCCTCCCTCCCAGACTAGACAATGTTTTAGCTTATTCCACATCACTGCCAAATACTCCTCCCTCCCAGACTAGACAATGTTTAGCTTATTCACATCACTGCCAAATACTCCTCCCTCCCAGACCTAGACAATGTTTTAGCTTATTCACACATCAATGCAAATACTCCTCCTGCCAGAACTAGACAATGTTTTAGCTTATTCCACATCAATGCCAAATACTCCTCCCTCCCAGACTAGACAATGTTTTAGCTTATTCCACATCAATGACAAATACTCCTCCCTCCCAGACTAGACAATGTTTTAGCTTATTCCACATCACTGCCAAATTACTCCTCCCTCCCAGACTAGACAATGTTTTAGCTTATTCCACATCACTGCCAAATACTCCCTCCTCCCAGACTAGACAATGTTTTAGCTTATTCCACATCACTGCCAAATACTCCTCCCCTCCAGACTAGACAATGTTTTAGCTTATTCCACATCACTGCCAAATACTCCTCCCTCCCAGACTAGACAATGTTTTAGCTTATTCACATCACTGCCAAATACTCCTCCCTCCCAGACTAGACAATGTTTTAGCTTATTCCACATCACTGCAAATCCTCCTCCCTGCCAGACTAGACTGAATGTTTAGCAGCACCAGACTGCTGTTATTAAGGTACATTTAAACACATCCAAATGGAACCTATTCCCTACACAGTGCACTACTTTTGACCAGGGCCCATAGGGAATAGGGTGCCAGTTTGGCCAAACCCTTAAATCCATCTGAGTCAGGAAGGGAGTAGCTGTATTAGCCTCACAGAGAGGATGAGAGGGGCTCGGTCAGGGTAACACCCCCCCCCCCCCCCCCTCCACCACTCCCCCACTAAACCGTTGGAGATAGAGTGGACAGATACAATCGGAGACCCATTTAGGAGCTCCATTAACACAACTGGCAGCAT
>NW_019946237.1:8676-12138 GCF_002910315.2 Salvelinus sp. IW2-2015 | reverse complement strand
TACTAGTGTAGTTGCCATGTTTCTCCAGCCTGGTCTCAGATCTGGTTGTAGTTGCCATGTTTCTCCAGCCTGGTCTCAGATCTGGTTGTAGTTGGAGTCAATTCCTCTGACTATTATTGTGACAATATTTGGCTCTGAAATACAAACTGTGCATCCCAAAATGCACCCTGTTCCTGTTATATTGAACTACCCCATGGACCCTGGTCTAAAGTAGTGCACTATATAGGTGCCTCTAGTCAAAAGTAGTGCACTATATAGGGAATAGGGTGCCATTTGGATGTAGATCTACAGATCTGGGACCAGTCTTAAAGTTTTACTACAGAACAGAAGGATATTTTAAGACAATAAGGCGCCTTACGTCAGGTTGAAGGTTAGACATCAACTTTAGATTGATAGTGTTTGTTTTTCATTAATTAACTTATAAAAGGAAGTTCATAATATAATATGTCAGTTTGTGTTATTTTGTTTTTACTAAATTATATGGATTTAAAACTGAGGATTGAAAATCGGCACTGTTATATAAAAAAAAAGTATTTATTCATTCTCGTTTGAAACTTCTCCCTCTTCATTTTACGGCTAAATTTAAAACATAAGAAAATATTACAATGCTGTTTTTTTCTTGAGTGAATTGAAATTTTAGGATGTTTTAAAAAAATATATATATATAATAATTTGTAGTTAGTTTTATCACTGTTTGCTTAATGTGAGCCTACGTCAGAACAAACAACGTGTTTGCTCAAAGTCGGCATGAAACCCTCTATTCTCCACCCGAGGGAGCTGGGTATTCCGGAACATCCAAACTCCGGTTCCGGAATGAATTGTAAACAATTCCGTCTTGTATGGAAAGAGATGTGCATTTGTTTTGTCTGTTTTCTCCTGCTTTTTCTAGTAAATGTTCTGTTCTTGTACAACAACCAAGGCATATTTCCCTGTTTTCAATAAGTTGCAAATTGTACATTGCTCTTGGAAAATTAAATATTTCGTACAATAAGTCGTAGTAGTTGTTGTACTTGTTGTAAGCCTGGTCCCAGATCTGTTTGTGGTCTTGCCAACCCCATTTCTGTCATTGTCAAGGACTTGGTATAAACACACTCAAACAGACTGGCTCTCAGGCTAACTTGTCATTGTACTGTTTCCATGAGAAGTGCTGAGTCATTGTATGATTAACTATGACTAGTGTTGTACTAGGCTGCTCCGCTCTTGGGGCAGACAGACTTCACCCAAGGAGTTGTCTGAAGTGTGGCCTTGAAAAGGGAACATCACCTTCTGGATCGGAACAGAGCATTCTTGGCTTGCCTGGGTTGTACTGGAACAGGGTCTGCTGTCTAGAGAACCTATAGAAACTAATCAAGATCTCACTAAGGATGCATCTCACTTGTCAAGAGGTCTTATATCCTTCTCTTGTCTCCTTTTAATTATATATCCTTTCCTACTTCCTTGTCTCCTTCACTCCTTTCCTTATTTCCATTGATAGAGTTACACTCCCGACTCGTACAAAAGCATAAGAAGATATTTTTTTTTATTAAAACAAAAGTGTTAAAAGGCAACATAGAATCTCTAAACTTCTACACAGCAGGCAGTTAGTTCCATAGGATGTGTGTAGACATTATCAACATGCCTGAAGAAATACTAAGTTCACTGTCCCAAATGGCACTCTGTTCCCTACATAGTGGACTACTTATGATCAGGCCCTAAAGCGCCAAAGTAGTGCACAATATATTATAGGGAATATGGTGCCATTTGGGACTAACAAGAGTCAGACATACAATATAAATACCATTTAACATAATACAAATAAAAAATACCATTTTATATTGAAAGAAAAATAAATAACATGATGCATTGAAGTGCAGTGGAATCATCTCAATATTCCCTCATCTTTTCCTTTAGCACCTTGAACCCATAGAATGGTACTCTGATAGAACCACTCCCTCTGATCTCTGTACAATTGAGTGTTGTGATTCTTCCTGATTTTAATTAGGAATTTCATCCTCTATTCAAATAGAATTGGAACTGACCGAGCCATCTCCTAGCCAAAATCCCAACTGTCCATGTTATCCTGATCACGGCTCTCTCTACTATAACCAGCCTAGGAGAGAGCACAGCCATGCTTCCACAGTCCATTACCCAAAGCAGGAATAACAACCTTCCTTATCAGCAGATCTGTGTTAATGCACTGACGAACCTTCCGGAGTGTTCTACAGCCTGAGTGTTCTAACAATACCACTCAAGGCTCTTAACTGTAAAAAGCAGACCTCTCTCTCTCTCTCTCTCGTCCTCCCTCACTCTCTCCTCCTCCTACTACGCAATCCATATGTAAAAGTCACTGATAACCTCACTGACAGAGAGGAGATACATGAACACACCCTCCAGTGTGTAACAGAGATGTGTTTCCCTCCACTGTGTAACAGAGAGAGATGTGTGTTACCCTCCACTGTGTAACAGAGAGAGATGTGTGTTACCCTCCACTGTGTAACAGAGAGAGGTGTGTGTTACCCTCCACTGTGTAACAGAGAGAGGTGTGTGTTACCCTCCACTGTGTAACAGAGAGAGATGTGTTACCTTCCACTGTGTAACAGAGAGAGGTGTGTTACCTTCCACTGTGTAACAGAGAAAGGTGTGTGTAACAGAGAAAGGTGTGTGTAACAGAGAGAGGTGTGTGTAACAGAGAGAGGTGTGTGTTACCTTCCAGTGTGTAACAGAGAGAGGTGTGTGTAACAGAGAAAGGTGTGTGTTACCTTCCAGTGTGTGTAACAGAGGTGTGTGTAACAGAGAGAGGTGTGTGTAACAGAGAGAGGTGTGTGTAACAGAGAGAGGTGTGTGTAACAGAGAGGTGTGTGTTACCTTCCAGTGTGTAACAGAGAGAGGTGTGTGTAACAGAGAGAGGTGTGTGTAACAGAGAGGTGTGTGTTACCTTCCAGTGTGTGTTGTAGCTCCAGCACCTGGTTGATGAGCCTCGTCTTCTCCTCCATCTCTACCTGGTTCTCCATGTCTCCTGACAAACACAACACACACTATATTACTGAACACACACACAATATTACTGAACACACACTATATTACTGAACACAAACTATATTACTGAACACACACTATATTACTGAACACACACTATATTACTGAACACACACTATATTACTGAACACAAACACTATATTACTGAACACAAACACTATATTACTGAACACAAACACTATATTACTGAACACACACACTATATTACTGAACACACACACTATATTACTTACTGAACACACACAGTATATTTTACTGAACACACACATATATTACTGCACACACACAGTATATTACTGAACACACACACATATATTACTGAACACACACACTATATTTACTGAACCACACACACTATATTACTGAACACACACACACTATTTACTGAACAACACACTATATTACTGACACACACCACTATATTACTGAACACACACACTAACTTAC
>NW_019946237.1:3499-6775 GCF_002910315.2 Salvelinus sp. IW2-2015 | reverse complement strand
GAACTGGGAAATTTTTACAGTGTGTTGTGTCTGTCTCTGTCTGTGTCTCTCTGGGGGAACGGCTTTTACAGTGTGTCTGTGTCTCTGTCTGTGTCTCTCTGGGGAACTGGTCTTTACAGTGTGTTTGTGTCTGTCTCTGTGTGTCTCTTCTGGGGAACGTGGATTTACAGTGTGTCTGTCTCTGGTTCTGTGTCTCTCTGGGGGAACGTGGCTTTACAGTGCGTGTGTCTGTCTCTGGCTCTGTGTCTCTCTGTGGGAACGTGGCTTTACAGTGTGTTTGTTGTCTGTTCTTCTGTGTCTCTCTGGGGAACATGGTAGTTTACAGGTGTGGTCTGTCTCTGTCTGTGTTCTCTCTGGGGAACGTGGCTTTACAGTGTGTTTGTGTCTGTCTCTGTCTGTGTCTCTCTGGGGAAACATGGCTTTACAGTGGTGTTTGTGTCTGTCTCTGTGTGCTCTCTGGGGAACTGGTTTTACAGTGTGTTTGTTGTCTGTCTCTGTCTGTGTTCTTCTGGGGGAACGTGGTTTTACAGTGTGTTTGTGTCTGTCTCTGTCTGTGTCTCTCTGGGGGAACGTGGTTTTACAGTGTGTTTGTGTCTGTCTCTGTCTGTGTCTCTCTGGTGGGAACGTGGTTTACAGTTGTGTTTGTGTTTCTGTCTCGTCTGTGTCTCTCTGGGGAACGTGGGATTTACAGTGTGGTCTGTCTCGTGTCTGTGTCTCTCTGGGGGAACGTGGCTTTACAGTGTGTTTTGGCCTCTGTCTGTGTCTCTCTGGGGAAACATGGTTTTTACAGTGTGTTTGTGTCTGTCTCTGTCTGTGTCTCTCTGGGGGAACGTGGATTTACAGTGTTGTTCTGTCTCTGTCTGTGTCTCTCTGGGGAAACGTGGCGTTTACATGTGGTCTGGCTCGTTCTGTGTCTCTCTGGTGGGAACTGGTTTTACAGTGTGTTTTTGTCTGTCTCTGTCTGTGTCTCTCTGGGGGAACGTGGTTTACAGGTTTGTGTCTGTCTCTGTCTCTGTGTGTGTCTCTCTGGGGGAACGTGGTTTTACAGTGTGTTTGTGTCTGTCTCTCTGTGTGTCTCTCTGCGGGAAACATGGCTTTACAGTTGTCTCTGTCTTCTGTCTGTGTCTCTCTGGGGGAACGTGGAGTGTTACAGTGTGTTTGTGTCTGTGCTCTGCTCTGTGCTCTCGGGGAACGTGGTTTTACAGCTGTGTGTTTGTGTCTGGTCTCTGTTGTCTCTCTGTCAGGGAAACGTGTTTTTACAGTGTGTTTGTGTCTGTCTCTGTCTGTGTCTCTCTGGGGGAACGTGGCTTTACAGTGTGTTTGTGTCTGTCTCTGTCTGTGTCTCTCTGGGGGAACGTGGTTTTACAGTGTGTTGTGTGTGTGTCTGTCTGTGTTTATAGCTGACCTGAATACAAATAAAAAGTCCACCCAGAACCACACCTGAATCCTGCCTCACAAGAAAAACTTCACCGCTGTACTGCTTAAAAAGTACTTAACATCTGTGTTTGTGTGTGTGTGTGTGTGTGTGTGTGTGTGTGTGTGTGTGGTTTCCTGGAAACAAGGGTGTCTTAACTTAGCCCTTTGGCTCAACTTACCCCACTCTCTCCTATAGGTGTGTGTAGGTGACTGGACAGAGCTACTAGCTTTGCAATTAAAGGTGAGTTTGTCTTACCTGTAGGTCTGTCATCAGCGAGGGAGATGTTAGTGAAACTCCCGTCCTCTTCTTCCAGCTCTGCTTCCATGACCGGACTGGACTTTTCCCTGATTCACCCTTTTAGTTTCTTTTTCTCTCTGGCCTCTGGTCTCTAGCCTAAACATTATTTTCTCCCTGTCGGCCTGTTTTTCCCTACCTTACTTCTGCTTTCTGTCTCTCCTTATCGTTTGACTCTTTTCTCACAGTCCCTCTTTTTATACATTTGTTTTCTCAACCTGCTTTCTTTGTCTGTGTCACTCCCTTGCCTCTCCTTCACCCCCGTCTCTCTCTCTCTCCCTCTCTCTCTCCCTCTCTTTCAGCGCCCCTCCCTCTAGATCACCTGTTCCCGTCAGGCGGCTGGCTCCCTCTCCTTCTGAATTATTTATGTTGTCACGGTTACCTGCCCAGATAACCTTGGTGACTGGACAGGCGGCAGGTGACACTAGTTTTGTCCTGGGAAGCAGTTGCTGATTGGCTCATAAAGGTTTCAAAGTTCAGGGAGGAAAATAAACACAAAACACTCAAGTGCCATAAACACACACACACACACACACACACACACACACACACAGTCTTATACAGCTAACCTTGTGGGGACACACAATTAAGTCCCATTCAAAATCCTATTTTCCCTAAATAGCATTTGACCTCATGGGGACTAACAAAATGTCCCCAGTTGGTCAAATGCTTGTTTACTATTTTTGTGGGGACTTCTGGTCTCCACAATAATAGTTAAACATGTCCACACACACACACACACACCTTTCCCCATGCTCACTTGGTCACACATTATCTAGAGAAGGGCACAAAGTACACAGAGAGGTAAAGAGCCAGCAAAAGCAACAGGATGCACCCTCTTTCTCCACCCCTTTCTTTCTTTCTCCACTCCTTTCTTTAATTGTTTGTTCTTTCTCTCTCTCTCTCTCTCAATTCAATTTCAATTCAATGTAACTTCTTATGGCTGGGGGCAGTATTGGGTAGCTTGGATGAATAAGGTGCCAAGTATGTACTGGCCTGCTACTCAGTCCCAGAAGCTAAGATATGCATATTATTAGTATATTTGGATAAGAAAACACTCTGAAGTTTTCTAAAACTGTTTGAATGATGTCTGTGAGTATAACATAATTCATATGGCAGGCAAAAACCTGAGAAAAAAATCCAACCAGGAGTGGGAAATCTGAGGTTTGTAGGTTTTTCAACTCATTGCCTATCGAAGATACAGTGGGATATTGGTCATATTGCACTTCCTAAGGCTTCCACTAGATGTACACATTCTTTAGAACCTTGTTTTGATGCTTCTATGTGAAGTGGGGGCGAATGAGAGGGGATTGAGTCAGAGGTCTTGCAGAGAGCCACGAGCTGACCATGCGCCATTCACGTGAGAGTTTAGCTGAGTTCCATTGCATTTCTACAGACGAAAGGAATTTCTCCGGTTGGAACATTATTGAAGATTTATGTATAAAACATCCTAAAGATTGATTCTATACATCGTTTGACATGTTTCTACGGACTGTAACGGAACTCTTTGACTTTCGTCTGCTCGCGCGTCATGAAATGAATTTGGATTTGCGAACACAAAGGAG
>NW_019946237.1:0-984 GCF_002910315.2 Salvelinus sp. IW2-2015 | reverse complement strand
GTCAAAACATATTCAGCCAACTCCAGAATACAGTTGGGTTGGTGGGTATTCGTTAGTGTCTCTGTCTCCCAAATAGTGAGCTAGGGCTGTCAGCCCCCCCACATGGGGAATGCTGGTATATAGACTCTCGACATCTAATGTGACCAAAATACAGTCTTCTGTTAAACCCGTTATTGGTGAGATCTTGTTTATGAAGTCTATAGAGTCTTTCACATATGATGGCAATGKTTGCACATGAGTTTTAATAAAAGWGTCTACAAAGTTKGACAAGGGCTCTAGCATTGAGCCTATTCCTGCAACCACTGGTCTGCCTGGATAGTTGCCTTGTTGTGTTTTAGGTTTGTGTAATTTCGTCAACATGTACAGGCATGGACGTATGGCACATTTGCAGCAAAGATATTCATATTCAGGTTTTGAGATCAGGTMGTTTAATAGGGCTCCAGATTCGAGCATATTTCCCTTTGGAACACCTGTGTGGGATCAACACTCAGTTTTCTATAGAAACGTTCATTYCTGAGTTGTCTCTGAATTTCCTCTTTATATTTTCCATAGTCTAAAACAACCACAGCACCCCCCTTGTCTGCAGGTTTAATAACCAAAGATTAATCTTTCATTAATTCATTGAGTGCCTGTTCTTCTGGTCTAGTGAGATTCTTCTGAATGTGGTTTGTTGGTCTCCTATATACTGACATGGATTCTTGTTCGACTAACCTACAATAGGTATTAATCGAGGAGTTGTTAACCATGGGACATAATTACCTTTTGGGCTTAAAATMGGTACCGGTTCTTTGATTTGTTTCTAGGCTCGAAACAGTGTTTTGAGAAAACACCTGCTCAAGTTTAATCTTGCGAAAGAATTMAAACAGATCWWCTTTCGTYTCGAATGGTTTATCTGTACATGTAGGTACAAAAGAGAGGCCCTTAGATAAGACTGAGACTTGAGCGTCAGTAAGGTCTTTTTTGGAGAGGTTAATTACCGCGTCC
>NW_019946236.1:40478-41666 GCF_002910315.2 Salvelinus sp. IW2-2015 | reverse complement strand
CATATGGGTAGAGAGGATGTGGTTAGATGACATATGGGTAGAGAGGATGTGGTTAGATGACATATGGGTAGAGAGGATGTGGTTAGATGACATATTGGTAGAGAGGATGTGGTTAGATGACATATGGGTAGAGAGTTGTGGTGCAATGGATCTCAAAACTCTCTGTTCGGATCGGATCACGGTTTTGAGTCACGGATCGGATAACTTTTCGGATTAGGAAAAACATAAAGGTGGACACATATAACTGTGCTTTCCATGTATTACTTAAAGAACACTTAAAGCAAGGAACTTTTCAATGTTTAAATAAAATCTTAAAATAAAATATTCAATACTCAATTGTTACATTCAAGTGCAATTAGAGGCATGATACAATAGTGAAGGAAAAGATAGCCTGTGTCCACATCACCAATATAAAGAAAGAAAGCAAACCTGAGCTTCTAACTTCAAATTCCTTTTCAACAAGATGAGGATGACTACATTGTCTGGGGAGAGGGTAGACCTCTTTGCAGTCACTATGTCCCCTGCTGTGGAGAACCACCTCTCGCTAGGAACTGAAGAGCCAGTCACAGCCAGGTAGCTTCTTGCCATCATGGCAATGTGAGGGTATTTACACACATTGCTTTTCCACCAGTGAATCACCGTCCACTGGAACGCCGCGTGCTGCCTTGTAGGATGCCACCTCCTCTTTGATGGTGTTGGCAAACGTCTTGCCTGTGTCCTTGCTCTTAAAGGTCTCCCCGAAAGCTCCTTCATGGGCAAATTATTTTGTGGAGGAGATGCCTCTTGAACCTGGAACCTTGGATCCAGTGCAGTAGATCTATGAAGTATTGTACATTAGGGGGGTATCTGGGGTTCAGGTCCTCTCTAATGGCAGCCTTGACATCTCTAGTGATGGTGCCGTCTTCCTCACTTGGGGCCATGGATTGTAGAATCCTTGTTTTCAGAGGTAGGATCATGGACACAGACGGTACAGGTTCAGTGCTCAATAGGGTTGTAACCGTTTTGAGGGGTTTGAGCACCTGGAGGACCTCCTCTGCCACTTTCACATCGTCATCAGACAAGGTGACAATGTCTTTATATTTTTCCAGGGTCTTGTCTGTCAGTGCAGAGTTATACAGCTGCCTGCTGCTCCAGATAGTCTGTCAGTGCAGAGTTATACAGCTGCCTGCTGCTCCAGATAGTCTGTCA
>NW_019946236.1:32082-35745 GCF_002910315.2 Salvelinus sp. IW2-2015 | reverse complement strand
GGCAGAGTTATACAGCTGCCTGCTGCTCCAGATAGTCTGTCAGTGCAGAGTATAACAGCTGCCTGCTGCTCCAGATAGTCTGTCAGTGCAGAGAGTTTAACAGCTGCCTGCTGCTCCAGATAGTCTGTCAGTGCAGAGTTATACAGCGCCCTGCTGCTTCCAGATAGTCTGTCAGTGGCAGAGTTATACAAGCTGCCTGCTGCTTCCAGATAGTTCTGTCAGTGCATGAGATTATACAGCTGCCTGCTGCTCCAGATAAGTCTGTCAGTGCAGAGTATACAGCTGCTGCTGCTCCAGATAGCTCTCCAACATGTCATAAGTGGAGTTCCATCTTGTTGTGACATGTGTATGAGCTTGTGGGTTGGTAGCTGTAGCATTGGTCTGATTCTGCAGCAAAGGGCTTAGATGCCGCGGTGAGAAGTTGTTGTCTCTTGCTGAGTTGGCTCCCGTCACTGACACACCAGGGTGACGACGCTTTAAATGTGTGGTCACGCTCTATGTATTTCCATGATCTTACGGCTTTCTTGTGGCACAATGCCTACACACCGTAATGTTGTTGTCCACCACCCTGCTTCTGTCATCATATTTGACAGGGAAGCCTAAATGCTCCAATACATGAGACTGAAATGAAGCGGGGAGGCTTGTCCAGTTCTTCAGCTCTCTCCGTTAGACATGGCTGTCACTGCTCTTTCTTCTTCTTTTCCTTTTGCAACGCGAGCACCCAGGTTTGATTCGTTGGGATTCAACATGCCCGTTCCACGTGAACACACAACTGCTTTAAAAAAAAGAATCAAATCAACCTTCAGGCTTCAGAGTAAACACAGCATCTGTCTTGTCTTTATCTTTTCACTGCAGCTCTGCATCGAGATTTAGGGAATTATTACTTTAAAAAGTAACAGCGGCAGTAAAACTGTATTTTCACACAATGATTGTTGAACTTCGAAATTGATCCAGAGTTCACATGCGTGCCGAACCGTGGGGGGTGATCCGTACGGATCAACTACGGTCCGTTACACCACTAGTAGAGAGGATGTGGTCAGATGACATATGGGCAGAGAGGATGGGGTTAGATGACATATGGGCAGAGAGGATGCGGTCAGAATGACATATGGCAGAGAGGATGCGGTCAGATGACATATGGGCAGAGAAGGAGATGCGGTCAGATGACATATGGGCAGAGAGGATGGGTCAGAATGACATATGGGCAGAGGAGATGTGGTTAGATGACATATGGGCAGAGAGGATGTGGTTAGATGACATATGGGCAGAGAGGATGGGTTAGATGACATATGGGCAGAAGAGGATGTGGTTAGATGACATATGGGCAGAGAGGATTGGTTAAATGACATATGGGCAGAGAGGATGTGGTAGATGACATAATGGGCAGAGAGGATGCGGTCAGATGACATATGGGCAGAGAGGACTAGATGATTGGAGAGAGGTGAGCATATGGCAGAGAGGAGTGGTTAGATGACATGGGATGAGAGGATGGAGAGAAATATGGGCAGAGAGGATGCGTCAGATGACATATGGGCAGAGAGGATGCGGTCAGATGACATATGGGCAGAGAGGATGTGGTTAGATGACATATGGGCAGAGAGGATGTGTTAGATGACATATGGGCAGAGAGAATGTGGTTAGATGACATATGGGCAGAGAGATGCGTCAGATGACTAGTGGCAGAAGGAATATGGTTAGAGACATATGGGCAGAGAGGATGTGGTTAGATGACATATGGGCAGAGAGGAATGCGTCACATGACAATATCGGGCAGAGAGGATGGTGCAGAGTTATACAGCTGCCTGCTGCTCCAGATAGTCTGTCAGTGCAGAGTTATACAGCTGCCTGCTGCTCCAGATAGTCTGTCAGTGCAGAGTATACAGCTGCCTGCTGCTCCAGATAGCTCTCCAACATGTCATAAGTGGAGTTCCATCTTGTTGTGACATGGTGTATGAGCTTGTGGGTTGGTAGCTGTAGCATTGGTCTGATTCTGCAGCAAAGGGCTTAGATGCCGCGGTGAGAAGTTGTTGTCTCTTGGCTGAGTTGGCTCCCGTCACTGACACACCAGGGTGACGACGCTTTAAATGTGTGGTCACGCTCTATGTATTTCCATGATCTTACGGCTTTCTTGTGGCACAATGCCTACACACCGTAATGTTGTTGTCCACCACCCTGCTTCTGTCATCATATTTGACAGGGAAGCCTAAATGCTCCAATACATGAGACTGAAATGAAGCGGGAGGCTTGTCCAGTTCTTCAGCTCCTCCGTTAGACATGGCTGTCACTGCTCTTTCTTCTTCTTTCCTTTTGCAACGCGAGCACCCAGGTTTGATTCGTTGGGATTCAACATGCCCGTTCACGTGAACACACAACTGCTTTAAAAAAAAAGAATCAAATCAACCTTCAGGCTTCAGAGTAAAACACAGCATCTGTCTTGTCTTTATCTTTTCACTGCAGCTCTGCATCGAGATTTAGGGAATTATTACTTTAAAAAGTAACAGCGGCAGTAAAACTGTATTTCACACAATGATTGTTGAACTTCGAAATTGATCCAGAGTTCACATGCGTGCCGAACCGTGGGGGGTGATCCGTACGGATCAACTACGGTCCGTTACACCACTAGTAGAGAGGATGTGGTCAGATGACATATGGGCAGAGAGGATGTGGTTAGATGACATATGGGCAGAGAGGATGCGGTCAGATGACATATGGGCAGAGAGGATGCGGTCAGATGACATATGGGCAGAGAGGATGTGGTTAGATGACATATGGGTAGATGGTGCCAGAGTGTCTCAGGAGGGTAACTCCTTGTCAGTGGTTGCCAAATAAACAATCACCAATACAATTTCTGTTATACATGGGGAATGTATAAACAATTTATAGTGGCCTAATTTATGGTAAAATGTGTTAGATTGGGAGCATCGATTGGGAATAGATGTGATGATATGGTTCAGCCTGTGTTCGATGTGCAAGTACATTACATTAGTTAGGTCTAAGACATCATGTTGCTGCTCCTGTGTTYCATGTGCAAGTACATTACATTAGTCAGGTCTAAGACATCATGTTGCTGCTCCTGTGTTTCATGTGCAAGTACATTACATTAGCTAGGTCTAAGACATCATGTTCCTGTTCCTGTGTGTTTGTGCTTTAATGTTGTGATGAGCCTTCAAGCCATGCTGTCAGCCTTGCTGCTCTTAGCAGGCATGACCACCTGTAGTTGAAGAGAGAGAAGTCAGATGAAGAGTGCACGTCCAGAGGATGTGGGAGAACTAGAGCATTGGGGCGGACGATGCATAGGTGGTCTAGCTATGACAGTGGATTCCCATTTTGGGAACTCGCGATAGTTTCAAGTTCTAATATGGTGTGGTTTAGTAGCTTCGCGTTGAATGTTTGAAGAATATGTGATGAATCTTATGTTTGGTATGGATGCTCCACCGTGACAGAGTCACAAACAATCCTCTCGTCTCCCTCCATCTTCAGCCAGCTATCTCCATTCATTTCAAAATGACCAGTTGGAGTGACATGTGAGAGGATATTGTAAGGCAAGCTTCATCGCTCTGTCCTCTCTCTCTCTCTCCCTCCTCTCCCTATCTCTCTCTCTCATTTACTTTCTCACTCCCCCTCTTTCCATCCCTCCACAGCCCCCTCCCCCTCTTTCATCAT
>NW_019946236.1:17068-30112 GCF_002910315.2 Salvelinus sp. IW2-2015 | reverse complement strand
GTGACACAATGTTGGAGTACATGTGAGGAGGAATTATTGTAAGACA
This sequence comes from Salvelinus sp. IW2-2015, assembly GCF_002910315.2. Lineage (NCBI taxonomy): Eukaryota > Metazoa > Chordata > Actinopteri > Salmoniformes > Salmonidae > Salvelinus > Salvelinus sp. IW2-2015. The sequence continues at coordinate 30,066 of NW_019946236.1, read as the reverse complement.
AGCCATCCGTCGTCCGTCTGCCCCTCCCCCTCTCTCTCTCTTTCCCCTCCCATCTCTCTCTCTCATTACTTTCTCACTCCCCCCTCTTTCCATCCCTCCACCCAGCCCCCTCCCCCTCTTTCACTTCTCTCTCTTCAACTACAGGTGGTCATGCCTGCTAAGAGCAGCAAGGCTGACAGCATGGCTTGGAGGCTCATCAAACATTAAAGCACAAACACACAGGAACAGGAACATGATGTCTTAGACCTAGCTAATGTAATGTACTTGCACATGAAACACAGGAGCAGCAACATGATGTCTTAGACCTGACTAATGTAATGTACTTGCACATGAACACAGGAGCAGCAACATGATGTCTTAGACCTAACTAATGTAATGTACTTGCACATCGAACACAGGCTGAACCATATCATCACATCTATTCCCAATCGATGCTCCCAATCTAACACATTTTACCATAAATTAGGCCACTATAAATTGTTATACATCCCCATGTATAACAGAAATTGTATGGTGATTGTTTATTTGGCAACCACTGACAAGGAGTTACCCTCCTGAGACACTCTGGCACCATCTACCCATATGTCATCTAACCACATCCTCTCTCCCATATGTCATCTAACCACATCCTCTCTCCCATATGTCATCTAACCACTCATCTCTCCCATATGTCATCTAACACATCCTCTCTACCCATATGTCATCTAACCACATCTCTCTCCCATTGTCATCTAACCACATCCTCTCTGCCCATATGTCATCTAACCACATCCTCTCTCCCATATGTCATCTAACCACATCATCTCTACCCATATGTCATCTAACACATCCTCTCTCCCATATGTCATCAACCACATCCTCTCTCCCATATGTCATCTAACCACATCTCTCTACCATCATATGTATCTAACCACATCCTCTCTCCCATATGTCATCTAACCACATCCTCTCTCCCATATGTCATCTGACCACATCTCTCTCCCATATGTCATCTAACCACATCCTCTCTCCCATATGTCATCTAACCACATCCTCTCTCCCATATGTCATCTAACCACATCCTCTCTCCCATATGTCATCTAACCACATCCTCTCTCCATATGTCATCTAACCACATCCTCTCTACCCATACAGTATGCATCTAACCACAATCCTCTCTACCCATATGTCATCTAACCACATCCTCTCTACCCATATGTCATCTACCACATCTCTCTACCCATACAGTATGCATCTAACCACATCCTCTCTACCCATATGTCATCTAACCACATCCTCTCTACCCATATGTCATCTAACCACCCTCCTACCCTCATATGTCATCTTACCATCCCCTCTCCATATGTCATCTAACCACATCCTCTCTACCCATATGTCATCTAACCACATCCTCTCTACCCATATGTCATCTAACCACATCCTCTCTACCCCTATGTCATCTAACCACATCCTCTCTACCCAATGTCATCTAACAACATCCTCTCTCCATATGTCATCAACCACATCCTCTCTACCCATATGTCATCTAACCACATCCTCTCTACCCATATGTCATCTAACCACATCCCTCTACCCATATGTCATCTAAACACATCCTCTCTACCCATATGTCATCTAACCACAATCCTCTCTACCCATATGTCATCTAACCACATCCTCTCTACCCATATGTCATCTAACCACATCCTCTCTACCCATATGTCATCTAACCCACATCCTCTCTACCCATATTGTCATCTAACCACATCCTTCCTCTACCCATATGTCATCTAACCACATCCTCTCTACCCATATGTCAATCTAACCACATCCTCTCTACCCATATGTCATCTAACCACATCCGTCTTTCATTTCTCTCTTTTGAAATGAATGAGGATAGCTGGCTGAAGATGGAGGGAGACGAGAGGATGTTGTTTGTGACTCTGTCACGGTTGAGCATCCAATCAACAGAGACATATTTGAAATCAAGTGGAAGAGAAAAGACACTATAGGAACTAAACTATCGAGTCCCAAATGGCACCCTATTCCCTATATGCCCTGGTCGAAAGTAGTGCCCTATACAGGGAATAGGGTGGCATTTGGAACATTTCCACATAAAAACATCTGGTAATTATAACACAGCTTCACTCTAACCACTGAAATCTCACGTCATGACTCTTAAGTCGAGGCCATCTTGGTGCTTGATGCAACCCTGATGAAGCTCTATCCACCAGAAACATGACTTATAAGATATYTATTACATTGTGGGACGATGTTCAACATTACCAAAGTGCTGGAGTTTTTTCATTTTTCAAAAGGATATGTTTCAACATCATTTAGGTTGTACAAGCCAGAAGTTTAAATGAAAGTTGATGTATTGCAGCATGTATCACATAGCTACAACGTTAGTCCAGAGGGGTAATATCATAGATTCAACACAATGCAGTATACAATATACACTACAGGACCAAACGTATGTGGATACCATCTYGTCAAACATCTCATTCCAAAATCATGGGCATTAATATGGAGTTGGTCCCCCCTTTGCTGCTATAACAGCCTCCACTCTTCTGGGAAGGCTTTCCACTAGATGTTGGAACATTCCTGCAAGGACTTGCTTCAATTCAGCCACAAGCATTAGTGAGGTCGGGCACTGATGTTGGGCGATTAGGCCTGGCTCACAGTCGGCATTCCAATTAAACTCAATGGTGTTTGATGGGGTTGAGGTCAGGGCTCTGTGCAGACCAGTCAAGTTCTTCCACAACTATCTTGACAAACCTTTTCTGTATGGACCTCGCTTTGTGCACGGGGGCATTTTCATGCTGAAACTGGAAAGGGCTTTCCCCAAACTGTTGCCACAAAGTTGGAAGCACAGAATAGTCTAGAATGTCATTGTGTGCTGTAGCTTTAAGATTTCCCTTCACTGGAACTAAGGGGCCTAGGCCTGAACCATGAAAAACAACCCCGGACCATTATTTCTCCTCCACAAACACTATACATGTGTACAGGTAGCATTCTCCTGGCATCCGCCAAACCGAGATTCGTCCATCAGACTACCAGATGGTAAAGCATGATTCATCACTCCAGAGAACGTGTTTCCACTGCTCCAGAGTCCAATGGTGGCGAGCTTTACACCACTCCAGCCAACTCTTGGCATTGCGCATGGTGATGCAAGGCTTGTGTGYGGCTGCTCATCCATGAAAACCCATTTCATGAAGCTCCCGACAAACGGTTATTGTGCTGACGTAGCTTCCAGAGGCAGTTTGGAACTCAGTAGTGAGTGTTGCAACCGAGGACATACGATTTTCACGCATTACGCTTTTCAGCGGTCCCTTTCTGTCAGCTTGTGTGGCCTACCAATTCATAGCTGAGCCGTTGTTTGCTCCAAGACATTTCCACTTCACACAACAGCAACATTAGGACCGGGCAGCTCTAGCAGGGCAGAGGCCAATCTACTCAAATGTTTGTCAATGGAGATGCATGGCTGTGTGCTCAATTTTAATACCTGTCAACAATGGATGTGGCTGAAATAGCCAAATCCACAAATTTGAAGGGGTGGCCACATACTTTTGTGTATATAGTGTATACCGCGTATCCTTGGAAACCTGGTCTTATCATTAGTACCCTTCTCACTCAGCTCAACCTGTTTTCTGTGTGAAATATTAAGAAGGCAACAGTCATGAAATAAGCATTAGCAAGCTGTTAAAGTAATTGTGTACTCCTCAGGCACGCCTAATAGAAACCTATTACAATAAGAAGTTTAGCCTTATAATGTCCATTGGTGATATTTATGTAAAACACCATCATTAGTTTTGAATATTTACGTTCATTAAGCAAACATATTACAACCCTTTAAAATGTTGGTTTTCTAATAATACAGAGACTATTCCAATATGACATTTATTTTTTTTTTTTTATGTCTAGTTTGGAAATATATTGAGAACCTATGTATTTCTCGTGAGCATATTTCCTGTGAACATTTTCGTGAATTATTTCCTGTGAACATATTTCCTGTGAACATATTTCCTGTGAACATATTTCCTGTGAACATATTTATTGTTAAAATTCTTCTTGTGAACATATTTCTTGTGGACATTTGTTACAGACAACACCTGGCGCCATGTGAAGCGGAAGTGGTCGTGTCTGGGTATGAGAGAGTCAGAAGCCAGCCCAGCAACTACTGGTCAGGACTCACCACACAGAGAACAAGCCATCTGTTTGGGGGCTTGCCTCGTCGATACCTGCCATATCAGGTGAGTTAGTGTGGTTTCTGAGGTCATACCTATTGACAATACATATCGTAGTAATATGTTAGATGTCTTCAACTTTATTCAATGATATACTATATAATTTAATCCCTATCAAATCCCAATAAATCTCATTTTATCCCACTTTGTAACAGTAATGTGTTTATTTTATACTTTTTGTAGGCATTGTGCATTGTCTCTCTTGGAGTGTAGTTGAAGTGTAATTTACTACATACATAATACCCAAGTGTTTAACATAATACGCAGYTTCTGGTACTTCTATTGTAATACATAGAGTCCTGTTGTATACCATTTGCTCCAGTACTCTTCATAGGCATAGTGTAAAACACCCTATTCCCTATATAGTGCACCACTTTTGAATAAAGCCCAATGGGTCCTTGGCAAAAGTAAGTAGTACACTATGTAGTGAGTATGGGGTGATGAGGGACACACCCTATAGCTGCAGTATGACATCATACAACCCTGAGTGTCTGTTATTGAATTAGCCGAGTCAGGGATAATGTAACGTATGTCAGGGATAATGTAACGTATGTCAGGGATAATGTAATGTATGTCAGGGATAATGTAATGTATGTCAGGGATAATGTAACACATGTCAGGGATAATGTAACGTATGTCAGGGATAATGTAATGTATGTCAGGGATAATGTAACACATGTCAGGGATAATGCAGTGTATGCCGTGGATAATGTATCATATGTCCGTGATAATGTAACATATGCCAGGGATAATGTAACACATGTCTGGGACAATGTACCGTATGTCTGGGATAATGCCATGCATGCCAGGGATAATGTAATGCGTGTCAGAGATAATGTAATGCGTGTCATGGGTAATGTAATGCGTGTCAGGGATAATGTAATGCGCCGTCAGGGATAATGTAATGTGTGTCAGGGATAATGTAACTCATGTCAGGGATAATGTGACACGTGTCAGGGATAATGTAATATGTGTCAGGGATAATGTAATGTGTGTCAGGGATAATGTATTGTGTGTCAGGGATAATGTAATGCGTGTCAGGGATAATGTAATGCATGTCAGGGATAATGTAATGCATGTCAGGGATAATGTAATGCATGTCAGGGATAATGTACCGTATGTCTGGGATAATGTAACGTATGCAATGGACAAGGTTCTAAAGAGGGTCTTGTACTACTATAGCGATACGGATTACGTTATACAAGTATCCTTGTGCCTAAAATGTGACACTCCTACAACATGATGGATTGGTTATTATGTTCCTTCCAATATGTTGACAACATCAGTCAGTTCTACAGTATATTACTTTTCAGTGATGTGTGTCCTGATTACCGACCTTATTGAAAGCAACAGTCTAATACAGTATTGTAGTGATGTGTGTCCTAGTTACCTACCTTATTGAAAGCAACAGTCTAATAAGTATTGTAGTGATGTGTGTCCTAGTTACCTACCTTATTGAAAGCAACAGTCTAATAAAGTATTGTAGTGATGTGTGTCCTGGTTACCTACCTTATTGAAACGCAACAGTCTAATAAAGTATTGTAGTGATGTGTGTCCTGGTTACCTACCTATTGAAACCAACAGTCTAATAAAGTATTGTAGTGATGTGTGTCCTGGTTACCTACCTTATTGAAAGCAACAGTCTATAAAGTATTGTAGTGATGTGTGGTCCTGGTTACCTACCTTATTGAAAGCAACAGTCTAATACAGTATTGTAGTGATGTGTGTCCTGGCAGCCTACCTTATTGAAACCAACAGTCTAATAAAGTATTGTAGTGATGTGTGTCCTGACGCTACCTTATTGAAAGCAACAGTCTAATAAAGTATTGTAGTGATGTGTGTCCTGACAGCCTACCTTATTGAACAACAGTCTAATAAAGTATTGTAGTGATGTGTGTCCTGACAGCCTACCTTATTGAAAGCAACAGTCTAATAAAGTATTGTAGTGATGTGTGTCCTGGTTACCTACCTTATTGAAAGCAACAGTCTAATAAAGTATTGTAGTGATGTGTGTCCTAGTTACCTACCTTATTGAAAGCAACAGTCTAATAAAGTATTGTAGTGATGTGTGTCCTGGTTACCTACCTTATTGAAAGCAACAGTCTAAAAATGTATTGTTTCTGTCGTCCTAAGGGCGCCCAACCCTTCTCACACAACAACCGGCTGCGTTGAAATAATTGAAATTAATAAGCTGCGGGGATTCTACACATCCAGTGCCGTTGCCGGCAGCAACGTAGACAACTGCAGGTAAAATAATTAGATTTTCAAAGAGTCACTGGACTTAATAATATTTGTTTCCCTCTTTTGGGGCCGATTTGTCCTCCAGTGTTCCTGTTTGAAAGAAATAAAGAACTGTATTTTTTCTCTTGGGATACGTGCACATGCATGCATCACACACAGACACACTGACACACTCACATGTTCACTCACACTCACACACTCAAACACTCACACACTCCACACACTCACACACTGACACACTGACACACTCACATGTTCACTCACACACTCACAACACTGACACTCACATGTTCACTCACACACTCAAACACTCACACACTCACACACTCACACACTCACACATAAACACTCACACACTCACACACACACACACACACAGGCACGCAGGCGCATACAGACATCAATTATTTTTGACAATCTCAAAGCATGTTTACATGCAAGGTGTGGGTGGGTGGACAGCCGTATAAAAAGTGCTATAACATTATAGTGTGTGGTAAATTCCTTCATCAGTTGTATCACAACAGTAGATACAGTCTGTAGTGGCGATTCCTATGAACTGCCACTGGCAAAGGAGAGAGCTGTCCATAACATGTCCACAAAAATCAGCTTTCCAAACTTACTCTTTTTGGGGTGAAGTTCTCATTTATTGCGCATATAAAATATAAATTGCTCAAAACACCACATTCCTATAGAAAAGGTGCAGAGAGATGCATTCTATAAGCTGCATCTGTGATACGGTAACAACTGCATGTGCTCTCCTCACCTGTGATAACCCTTCCTGGTCACCTGTGTTACCTATATATACACGTGACCCATGACCCCTCTAGTGTACAAAACAAGTAAAAATAACCCTTGACAGACAACCCATACACAACACATAAACAGGCCAAAACGGCTCCTACACAGTCAATATGTGATGTGACCATTCTCTGAACACCACAGCCATGGAATGGAACACCATGGTGTAGAACAATACGGTTCCATTGGTTGAAGGCTTGTTCGTAGTGTTCTTAATTGGAGCGTGTTGATTGGATGGGCTGCTGCACTCACTGTGACACGCACGCACGCACACACACAAAGAGATGCTCTGATGTCCTGCAGGCTCTAGTTTTATCTTATCTTGATTATTGTCCAGTCGTGGTCGAGTGCTGCAAAGTAAGACCTAGTTAAGCTGCAGCTGGCCCAGAACAGAGCGGCACGTCTTGCTCTTCATTGTAATCAGAGGGCTGATATAAATACTATGCATGTCAGTCTCTCTTGGCTAAGAGTTGAGGAGAGACTGACTGCATCACTTCTTTTTTTAATAAGAAACATTAATGTGTTGGAAATTCCAAATTGTTTGCATAGTCAACTTACACACAGCTCTGACACACACACTTGTCCCACCAGACATGCCACCAGGGGTCTTTTCACAGTCCCAGGTCCAGAACAAATTCAAGAAAACGTACAGTATTTTACAGAGCCATTAGAGAGTGCATGGAACTCCCTTCCATCTTATATAGCGCAAGTGAACACAAACCTTGTTCAACGCCTCTCCCTTATGTGACCTACTTGTGGTGTGTATGTACTGACATATATGTGGAACTAATAGACGACACACACACACACACGTTGTAAAGTCTTTTGTCTGTAATATATTTTTCCCCCAGTAAGACTAGGTGTTGTCATTGGTGTCGGCTCTCTGATTCAGAGGGGTTGGGTTAAATGACTCCTGCACCTCTCTGATTCAGAGGGGTTGGGTTAAATGACTCCTGCACCTCTCTGATTCAGAGGGGTTGGGTTAAATGACTCCTGCACCTCTCTGATTCAGAGGGGTTGGGTTAAATGACTCCTGAACCTCTCTGATTCAGAGGGGTTGGGTTAAATGACTCATGCACCTCTCTGATTCAGAGGGGTTGGGTTAAATGACTCCTGACCTCTCTGATTCAGAGGGGTGGGGTTAAATGACTCCTGCGCCTCTCTGATTCAGAGGGGTTGGGTTAAATGACTCCTGCACCTTCTGATTCAGAGGGGTTGGGTTAAATTACTCTACACCTCTCTGATTCAGAGGGGTTGGGTTAAATGACTCCTGCGCCTCTCTGATTCAGAGGGGTTGGGTTAATGACTCCTGCACCTCTCTGATTCAGAGGGGCTGGGTTAAATGACTCCTGCACCTCTCTGATTCAGAGGGTTGGGTTAAATGCGGAAGACACATTTCAGTTGAATGCATTCAGTTGGACAACTGACTAGGTATCCCCCTTTCCCTTTGCCTTTCCCTTACCTAATGGGGATCTTAATAAATCAACACACTGTGTTAAAAACCCTTGCTGATGCCTGTGTGTGGATTAAATTAGGGCTGGTCCCAAATGGTACTATGTTCCCTATTTAGTGCACTAGCCTACTTCTGACCAGAGCCCATAGGGTTAGGCCATTGTGCACTATGTAGGGAATAGGCTGCCTTTTGTGACTCACCCTATATGTTGAAATTCCTAAATATCTGCCCATTGTGGAAATAGAATTGATTGTGGTTCCTGTGGGATCGCTGCAGTTAACCATGAATGTATTATGATGCCTCTGTTACTAGGAGGCAGAAAACACTGACCTTCATCACATGACTAACACGTATATCATGGAGGGCCCTGTATACAGACAATTAGGAGTTGTTTATCTCAAAACCTATTTTCAGGACAGTGGTCTTGGTTGTTTTTTTTATTGATATCACTGCATTATGTATTTGCTGTGTTAAATCTATATTTGGATTCAACAGAGTGCCTCCTTGTGAGCCCTTACAAAACTGTTTTTCACTCTACTGGTCAATGCCAATTGATTTTCTGGTAACGTTTTACATGAAGAWATGTACAGCTTTTGAGTAATACTGTTRATACTGCCAGTGCAGCCTTAAGCTCACTATTCCTTGGCAAGAGGCTAAGTGACAARCACACAATTTCAACTGTTTATTGTAGCTATATAAACTAGAAACGARTAATGAACAGTTTCTAACCTACTTMTAGTGTTAGAGTCCTTTATAATGTATACTTCATGTAAAGTYTTCCTTTCTTTCGGTGAGTTATTGTATTCTATTAATACTATTCCAGGTCCCRATGGGCCCCACCAGGTACCCCAGATGCCTTCACTAGAAGCCCATATGATTGGACCACCAGATCCACCACTAACACTCCCAGAGYCAACACATCTGTATGGACCACCCAATCTGCCACCACWCTGAGAGRTCAAGGTTCAGCAGGAGTCAACACATCTGTATGGACCCAGCCACCACCATCCCGACCGCCACCAGTTCCTACCCGCCCCTGGCAACTGGCTCCTACCCATCCCTGGCAACCAAGTCCAGTTCCTACCCGCCCCTGGCAACTGGCTCCTACCCGTCCCTGGCAACCAAGTCCAGTTCCTACCAGTAGCTGGCAACCAAGTCCAGTTCCTACCAGTCCCTGGCAACCAAGTCCAGTTCCCACCCGTCCCTGGCAACCAAGTCCAGTTCCCACCCCTCCCTGGCAACTAAGTCCAGTTCCTACCCGTCCCAGGCAACCAACTCCTACCCGGCCACCATCAGTCTCTACCCATCCCTGGCAACCAGCTCCCACCAGTCCCTGGCAACCAGTTCCTGTYCAGCCCGCTCAACCAGCGCCTACCCGGCCTCGGCCACTACTGCCAGCTCCTACCCGGCCCTGGCAAACAGCCACTATCCGGCCTCGGCCACCACTGCCAGCTCCTACTCATCCCTGGCAACCAGCTCCTACCCATTCCCCACCACCAGCCCCTACCCAGCCACCAACAGCTCCCACCCAGCCACCACCACCACCAGTCTGCCATGCTGCCCTCTGTCTTAACGGTGGGACCTGCCATGAGCTGCAGAGGCCCAGTGGAGCTCTGTCCTTCTACTGYGACTGCCCCCTACACTTCACTGGACRCCGCTGTGAGAAAGGTAGGTCTCTATGATTCTGTTACATACTATTTACACTAGGTAGCATACACGTAGAATAAAGCAGTGTATTGGCRCTAAAAGTGGAACCACTTTGGTCACATATGCTCCTAAATAATTTGCTGTGCGACCTGGAATTTTAATTTGGGAACACCAGTGCGCCTAGAATTAAAATCACCCAGATAATAATTGTTGTAATGATTAAGCTTCGCTTTACCGCGGCCTCCGAGTGCCATAGAGTCCTCTCTCTCCCTCTGCGGCTGCTTGCTTCCTGTTCTCGGACCACACACACCAAGCCCCGCCTCCTGTCACTCAWGCAGGCAGTACACAGTTCCTCCATGCTGTTTATTCTCTCAGCATGCTGTCAATTTATCCACTCTACCAAAACAAGAACGATGCTGCTTTCCACATTRCTKCTACATATGAATCCAGATGTTTTCTATGTTATACTATTATTTTGTGTATCTTGCTCTGTACAAAATGCAAATTAGTTAGTTACGGTAGCTAGCATGTGCCTAACATAATGNCACCACCAGCCCCTACCCAGCCACCAACAGCTCCCACCCAGCCACCACCACCACCAGTCTGCCATGCTGCCCTCTGTCTTAACGGTGGGACCTGCCATGAGCTGCAGAGGCCCAGTGGAGCTCTGTCCTTCTACTGYGACTGCCCCCTACACTTCACTGGACRCCGCTGTGAGAAAGGTAGGTCTCTATGATTCTGTTACATACTATTTACACTAGGTAGCATACACGTAGAATAAAGCAGTGTATTGGCRCTAAAAGTGGAACCACTTTGGTCACATATGCTCCTAAATAATTTGCTGTGCGACCTGGAATTTTAATTTGGGAACACCAGTGCGCCTAGAATTAAAATCACCCAGATAATAATTGTTGTAATGATTAAGCTTCGCTTTACCGCGGCCTCCGAGTGCCATAGAGTCCTCTCTCTCCCTCTGCGGCTGCTTGCTTCCTGTTCTCGGACCACACACACCAAGCCCCGCCTCCTGTCACTCAWGCAGGCAGTACACAGTTCCTCCATGCTGTTTATTCTCTCAGCATGCTGTCAATTTATCCACTCTACCAAAACAAGAACGATGCTGCTTTCCACATTACTTCTACATATGAATCCAGATGTTTTCTATGTTATACTATTATTTTGTGTATCTTGCTCTGTACAAAATGCAAATTAGTTAGTTACGGTAGCTAGCATGTGCCTAACATAATGYTAATCGCTAACTAGCTAAATGYCTTTGAGCTAAATACTCTAGCTGTGGCAAAGCAAACGTTAGATCTAATACAGGTTGCTACCAGTAGTGATCAGCATGTTGTTTGTGCTATGGCATGTTCTGAATCAGGTAGCCTATTTTTTAAATATTTGTCAAAATATAACATCTATTAAAATGTAATTAGGGTCCCCTGGGAAACACTGACAAACACTTTGGTTCCTACCCTGTCATAACTTCTACCTGGCTTTTCCATGTGTTTTCATGCCAAACAACACCAACCATAGAATTACAATGATCATTCTATTTCTAGGATTCAAACMGTTTACACCAGTGTTTTGATCTAAATCGCAAGTCAAATCGCAATTATATTTTTTTCCCATATCGCCCTAACAACCTGGTAGCTTTACCAGTAAATGCAAACATTTGGTGGGACAGAAAGAAAGGAAAAGTCATATTTTCTTCCTGAAAGGAAAAGTTATTTTTTTCTTCATGAGATGTGCTTCAAAATGAGTTAGGATTCACATCGGGCCCAATGTAGGCTATGTCTCAATCAATTAAAAATGATGTGGTGCGCCTAACTTTTTGAAGATAGGAGAACCAGTCCTACCAAATAAAAATGGTGTGGTGCTCCTAACTTTTTGAAGATAGTAGAACCAGTGCTACCAATGAAAAATGGTGTGGTGTTCCTAACTTTTAGAAGATAGGAGAACCAGTGCTACCAATGAAACATGATAATTCCGAGCCCTTTGTATTGGGCATGCTTTCTATGTGGTATGCTACTGTACTAGTATGGWCAKTTATCTGGGTTCCTMTGTGAGAAAGGTAGGCTTCTAATACCCATTTCACCCTTTTCACACTATCATGCCACTCAACCCGTWGGCCCACTGTGTTTACTCTAATATCTTCCTCTCACATTGTCCATTCCTGCACGTTTCCAACAACTAAGGTGGTGGATCCGTAACCAAACCAGCACAGGAGAGCTTGGCTCGGTTAGGCTCAGCTCATTCATGTGAATCAGGTGAACAATAGAGACTGTAAATCTCCAGACGCCACACATGTCTTCAGTCATTCCCTCTGTACCTACAGCCACTCTTGGAATCACTTCCTCTTTAAACCAAAGGCCTCAGAGAATAAGATTTATACAAATTGGGAATTAGTGTTAAAAATAGTAATCCACACTTATAACAGGCTCCCACCACCTGATCCCACCTTTGATACCCTTCCCACATAGTGGGCCGCTGTCAAGAGTATCGTACACCATTATATGAATAGGTTCAATTTGGAATAAGCCCCATACACCAGTTGATGAGTGAGAAACACAGACAGAGAAACGAGAGGGAGAGGAGACAGAGAACCAAGAGGATATCGAGAGGAAGAGGCCAAACCA
>NW_019946236.1:0-17043 GCF_002910315.2 Salvelinus sp. IW2-2015 | reverse complement strand
CTAAACTATAGCATACGATTACTTATACCAAGTATCCTTGTTATGCCTTAAATTGGGACCCCCACCCTAACACAATGATGATGTTATTATGTTCCTTTTCCAATATCTTTTGACAAAACATCAGTCAGTTTACCACAGTAATATTACTTTGCAGTGATGTTTTCCTATTACACGCAAACCTATTCGAACAAAACGGCTCTTTAATTAACAGTATTTATGATTTCCTATTACCTCACTTAATGGAAAGCAACCATCTAATTTAAAGTTTCGTTATTGATGTGTGTCCAATTAACCTACCTATTGAAAAACAGTTAATAAGTTGTAAGTTTGAGGGTTTGTACCTAACCTAATTGAAACCAACGTTACTTAAAAGATTCATATATTTATCCTGATTTAACACCTTACCTTATTGAAACCAAAAACAGCAACAACAGTATGTAGTGATGTGGTTCCCCTGTACTACCTTAAGTTTTAAAAGCAACACAGTCTAAATAAATTTGAGACTTTTCCTTTACACCTTATGGAAAAAACCAGTCTAATTTTATTAAACAAGTTATGTTATGGATTGGTTCTCCTTCGCACTACCTTATTTGAACAAAACAAACAGTTCTAATTAATTATTTTTTGATGTTGTCCTGACGACTACCTTATTGAAAAACAACCAGTCTAAATTAAATATTTGTATGAGGGTCCTTACACCTTACTATGAAAAACCAAAACAGTTCTATAAAAATTTAAAGATGGTGTCCTGGGGACAGGCCTAACCTTATTGAAAGCACAGTTCTAATAATTATTTCTGATGTTCCTGTTCACCTACCTTAATTGAAAAAGCCCCAAAACAGTCTAACATAAAAAATATTTAATCGATGTCGTGTTCCTAGTTAACCTTACCCTTATTTGACAAAAAGGGGGCAACATATTTAAAATATTGTAGTTTAATGTTTTCTGGTTACCTTCTTACCTTATTGAAAAGCAACAGTCTTAAAAAAAAATGTATTGTTTTGTTCAAGGAAGCAAACCTCTCACCTTACAACGGCTCGTAATATTGAATTAACATAAAACTGCGGATCTAAACAATACCAGATGCCTTGCCGGCAAGGGGGGGGCAAACGAAACACTGCATCAAAAATAATTTAGATTTCAAGAGTTCACCTGAATTTAATAAAATTTGCTTTCCCTTCTTTTCGCCTTGTCCTTTTCAACTGTTCCTGTTTAGAAAAAGAAATTTTAAAGAACGTAATTTACTTTGGGATTACGGCCCAAGATGATTCAACAAACAGACAACACTACACAACTCAACCATTCACTCCACCTCCAACACACTCCCCAAACACTCACAACACTCAACACAATTACCCACACATGACAACCACTGACAACACCTTCAAAAAAAAATGTTCAACTCAACCACCCCACTTCCACACCCCATCTGGGACACAATACCAGGTTCCCTCACAACACTCAAAAACAACTCACCCACTCCACAACACTCCACACACTCAAACATCAAACAACTCAACACCAATCAACACACACAACACCACCCAACCAGCCACGGCACTCGCAAGTTTAAATACATCAATAATTTTTACCAATTCTCAAGCTGTTTTTACATCAAGGTGTGGTTGGACCACCTTAAAAAAGTCGCTAAATATAGTTGTGTAAATTCCTTTCAATCCAGTTTAATCCCCACCAACCATATTACACTTGTAGGCTCCCTATTAGAAACTGCCCATGGCCAACAAGGGAAGCGAGTCCATAACATTTCCACAAAAAATCATCTTCAACTTTACTCTTTTTTGGGAGTTCTTATTTATTTGCGATATTAAAAATTAAAATTGCTCAAAAAAAAAAACAACATTTCCATAAAAAAAGTGCCAAGAGAATTCATTCTATAGCTTGCATCTTGTGATACGATAAACAACTAGCATCATGTTGACCTTCCTCACCTGTATAAACCCTTTTCCTGTCCACTTTTACCTATATCACACGTGACCATACCCTTCTATAACAAAAACAAGTAAAATAAACCCTTGACATACAACCATAACACAAAAACACATTAAGACAGGCCAAAAACTGCTTTCCCTACCCCACATTTCCAATATGTGATTGGAACCATTTCTCTGAAACACCACAGGCCATGAATTGGTAACCCCCACCATGGTGTAAACCAACTTTCCCATGTTAAAAGGTTTTGTCTAGTTTCTTTTAATGGAAGCTGTTACTTGGGAGGTTGCTGCACTCACTTTGTGACACGCCCACGCACCGCACAACACCACACAAAGAGATCTTTGATTCTACAGGCTCTATTTATCTATTCTTGATATTTTGTTCCATCGTGGTCGGATGCTGCAAGTAAGGGGAGATCTAGTTAATCAGCAACTGGCCCCATAAACAGCACGGCACGTTCTTCTCATTCATTTGTAATCAAGAGGCTGATAAAATATGCCATGTCATTCTCTATCTGGCAAATGAGAGGAGATGGACTGCACAACTTCTTTATTAATAAAGAAAACAATTTAATGATTTGAAATTCCAAAATTTTGGCTAATCCAACTACACCAAGCTTTGGAACACACCCACACTTTCCCACCAAACCATGCCACCAGGTCTTTTCACAAGTTTTTCCCCAGTCCAGAAACAAATTTCAAAAAGTTACATTAATTCCAGAGCCCATTAGAGAGATCATGAACTTCCTTTCCCATGTTATTATTAAGCGCTCAATTGACAGCAAACCTTGTCACGGCCTCTCCATATTGTTGACCTAACTTTGTTTTGTTATGTTAACTGGAACAAATTAATATGTGAAATAAAGACGCAAACCAACACACCACCAACGTTGTAAATCTTTGATTTCGTTAATTTACTAATTATTCCCAGTAAAGACTAGGTCTTTCATAGTTGTCGGGCCTCCTTATTCAGAGGTTGTCTAAATGGGAGACTTCTTCCCACCTCTTCTTGATTTCAAGGGTTTGGGTTAAAATTGACTCCTTAGGGCACTCTCTATTCAGGGTGTGTAAAACTTCCTGCAACCTCTCTGATTCCAGATTGTTTAAATGGGGACTCTGACACCTCCTTGATCAGAGTTGGGTAAAGGGAACTCATGCACCTTCTACTGATTCAATGGGTTGTAATGTTACTCTTGCACCCTCTCTGATTTCAAGGTTTGTTAAATTGGAACTCCTTGCGCCTCATTCAAGAGGGGCTTTGTGTTAAATAACTCCGCCCTCTCTGGATTCAGAAGTATGGGAACAATTTACTTTCCTACAACCTCTTTCTTGTTCAGAGGGTGGGTAAAATGCTCCTGGCCTCTTGATTTCAGAGGTGGTTTAAAAAGAAACTCTTTGCACCTCTCTTGAATTCAGAACGTAAATGATTCCTTGCCACCTCTCTGATTCATGTCGTTTTTTAAATGCGAGAAGAAACACATTCATTAAATTGCATTTTCAGTTGGCAACAACTGGGACTAAAGTTCCCCCCTTTCCCTTTGCTTTCCTAACCTAATATAATAAAATCCAACCAACGTGTTAAAAAACCCCTTTGCTGATCCTTGTTTGTGGATCTTTAAAAATTAGCTGTCCAAAATGTACTAATGTTTCCCTATTTAGCGCAAGCCTACTTTGAGGACCAAGCCATAGGTTTTAGGCCCATGTTGGCACTATGGTAGGGATGGCTCCTTTTGGAAACTCCACTAAAATGTTGGAATCCTAAATTCTGGCCCATTTGAATTAATGACATTGTTTGGTTCCTTCGGAATCGCTTCGTTAAAAACATCAAGTATCTATATGTGCCTCTTTACTTAAGCAGAAAAAACACTACCTCATCACATGACTAAACCATATTATTTCTCATGGAAGGCCTGTAATCACAATACAATTAATTTATCTCAAAAAAACCTATTTTTCAGACAAGTTCTGGATTTGTTTTATGTGTATTCACGCAATTATGAATTTCTTGTAAAACAAAATTCTATATTGACTTCAATCAGAAGTGCCTTATCCTTGGGACCTACAAAAACTTTTTACTTCTAAGCTGTCCAAATTGCATTATTTCTGGAAACCGTACATGAAAAATGACAGCCTTTGATAAAAGACTGTTGAATATTTCACAGTGGACCTTAAACTCCTATTTCCTTAGGCAAAGACTAATACAAGGCCACCCACATTCACAAAACTGTTATTTTAAAGCTATATAAAATAGGAACAAAGACACGAAATTCTAACCTACTTAGAAATATTTTAATGTAACTATCATGAACTTCCTTTCTTATCGTGAAAGTTTTATAGTTTTTAAATTTAACTATTCCATCCCGATGGC
Source organism: Salvelinus sp. IW2-2015 (assembly GCF_002910315.2). Lineage (NCBI taxonomy): Eukaryota > Metazoa > Chordata > Actinopteri > Salmoniformes > Salmonidae > Salvelinus > Salvelinus sp. IW2-2015. Next base: position 12,723 of record NW_019946236.1, on the reverse strand, counting down.
CCCACAAGGTTTACCCCAATTGCCTTCACTAGAAAAGCCCATATAGATTTGACCCACCAAACCCCCAATAAACAAACTCCCAAGGGTAAAATTCGTTATTGGGACCACCCCAATCTGCCCCACCATCTTCGAGTCAGGTTCAGCAGATTTAACACATTCTGAGGAACCCAGCCCCAACCCATGTTCCACCCCCACCAATCCTTACGGCCCCTGGGCAACGGCTTCCTAACCCATCCCGCAAACCAGTAGCCATTACTACCCGCCCCTGCCAACTGGGGCTTTCCTACCGTCCTGCAACCCCAAAGATCATTCCCTACCAGTAACAAGGACTGGACCCAAAAGTCCAGTTCCTACTCCCGAGCAACAAGGCATTCCAAACCCTCCCACTGCAAAAACTAAGTCCATTCCTAACCCGTTTCCCAGGCAAAACCCAAAAAACACTAACTCCGGCCCACCATCACAGTCCTCTACATCCCTGCAAAACCCTCCCCACCATCCCTGGCAAACCATTCCGTTCAGCGCCCTCACCAGCGGCCTTACCGCTCGGCCAATACTTGCCAGGCTTACCTACGCGGCCCCTGGGCAAAAAACAAGCTCCCACTACGCTCCCAACCCACTGCCAGGGGCTCTTTACTCAATCCCCTTGGCAAAAAAACAGCTACCTACACCCACTTCCCCACCCACCAACCCCTACCCAACTACAACCAACAGCTTCCCACCAACCCCACCCACCAGCACCAGTATTCCATGCTCCCTCTGTCTTAAAACTTGACTCATAGGAAAGGGCCCTGGGCCTTTCTTTTCCCTTTCCTACGAACTGCCCCCACAACTTTCACTGGGACACCCTTAAAAAGGTATTCTCTAATGTTCGTATACATACTATTACCACTAAGTGATTACACGATAAGAATAAAGGCAGTGTATTGGCCAACCTTAAAAGTGGAACCACTTTGTAATATTTTCCCTTAAATAAATTGCTGCACCGGATTTTAAATTTGATGGAACAACCATCCACATAGAATTAATCACCAGATAAATTATTGTTGTAAAGATTAAGCTTCGGGCTTTTTTACCACCTTCCGAAGTGCATAGTAGTTCTTCTTCTCCTTCCCTCTCGGGTTCCTGCTTCCCTGTTCTTCGGACACAACCCCAGCCCCCCCTTTTTCCTTCCCACCTTTCATGTGCGGCAGCATACCATTTCCCTCCATGCGTTTATTACCTCTCCCACATGTGAGCTTTCAATATTCACTCTTATTTACCAAAAAAGAACAGCAATGCTTCCACATGATGCTAATTAAACCAGATTCTTTACGTATAACTATTATTTTTATCTCTGCTAACCAAAATGCAAATTAGTTATTACGTAGCTAGCGCATGGATCTTAACATATGATCGTAATCGCTAACGTAGCTAAATGCTTTGAGCTAAATAACTCTAGTTGGCAAGGCAAACGTTAGAGCTATACAGTTCTACCATAGTGATCAGCATTTTTGTCTATATCATGTTTCTATCAGGTAGCCTATTTTTTTATATTTGTCAAAAAAAATATTAACATACATTAAATGAATAAGTCGTGAAACCACTGACAACAACTTTGTTCCTACCCTGTCATAACTTCTACCTGGCTTTCCATTGTTTTCATTGCAAAACAACACACAAACCATAGCAATTACAATGATCACTTCTATTTAGATTCAAAACCGTTTACACCAGTTTTTATTAAAATCGCAAGTTCCAATCGCAAATATATTTTTTTCCATATCGCCCCATAAACAACCTGAGCTTTACCATTAAATCTCAAACATTTGTGACGAAAAAGAGAAAAGTCATAATTTCACTCCGGTAAAAAAAAACTTATTCTTTCTCATAGAGTATGCTTCAAAATGCATTAGGATTCCAATCCGGCCCAATGATAGCTATGTCACAATCAATAAAAAATAATTTGTGCCTTCCACTCTTTTAAAGATAGAAGCAACCAGTCTACCAATGAAAACATGATAATTCCAGCCCTGATATTGGGGGCATCTTTCTATGTGTATGCTATTCTCTGTATTCAGTTATTTCGGTCTCCTCTGAAGGAAGTAGCTTCTAATACCATTCACCTTTCACATATTCCATTTGCCACTTCAAACCTTGGCCCGTGTTTACTCTAATAATCTTCCCTTTAGCAATGTGCCATCCTGCACGTTATCCAACAAACTTAAGGGGAATCCCGCGTAACCACCAAAACCCAAGCACCAAAGGGAACTTGTCTTCGGTTAGGCTCAGCCATTTCAGCTTGAACAATATAGACTTCACCAACTTCTCCAACGCCACACATGTCTTCAGTTCAATTCCCTTCTGTACCTACCAGCCACTCTTTAGGAATCACTCCACTGCCTTATAAACCAAAGGCCTCAGAGGAAAAAGATAATTTACACAATGGAATTAGGTTAAAAATCATTAAATCCACACTTAGTACTCCCACCACTCTGCGACTTCCCACACTTTGATACCCCTTCCCGACATAGTGGGCCGCATGTCAAGAAGTACTACAACCTTATACGATAGTAGCGTTCAATTTAGCTGGACATAAAGCCCCATTAACACCAGTTACAGTTGATGAGAAAACAGACAGAAAACTGAGAAGGAGAGGAGAGGAGAAAACAAAGAGAGAAGAAAGAAAAACCAAGAGAAGGAATAAGAGAGAGAGAACAAGAAAGCGGAAAAAAAGAAAACCCACAGAGACAGACCAAACAGGGAACAGGACGGTTTTAGTATTATAAGAGTATGTCCAATAGTCCATAAAGACAGACAGACAGACAGGTTTAGTATTATAAAGGATGTCAATTATTCATAGTGCGTCTAATGAAAGGATCCATACGAGCCGCTTGGCGTTGATCATCCCAAAGCTCGCCCATGATCACATTTAACCCTCGCTGCAAATGAGAGTATGACCTTGGTACTCACATCGCAGATGCCAGATTCTGTGTCTAACTCCCTYCATCCCCCCACACCACCCTACTACCACCCTGCCACTCTGAACTCTTTGGATTCTGTGTCTGACCCCTCCATCCCCACCTCCCACCTACTACCACCCTGCTACTGCAAACCTTTATCATTTGACAGCAATAGAGAAATTGAGACCCTGGAGATGTGAGAGAGGGTGGAAGGGAAGGGCTGAGTTTCCCCTCTCAGCTAGAGAGAGAGGAATGAGAACTAATGATACCTGACACCTCCCTGGCTGTAGGTGCTATCGAGAACCAAAAATGGTTATTCGGTTGTCCCCATAGGAGAACCCTTTGACAAACCCCTTTTGGTTCCAGGTTTAACCCTTTGGGTTCCATGTAGAACCTTTTCCACAGGGTTTTACCTGGAACCAAAAAGAGTTCTACCTGGAACCAAAAAGAGTTCGGCAAAGGGTTCTCCTATGGGGACAACCGAATAACCCTTTTGGAAGCCTTTTTTCTAAGAGTGAACGGGTCTCTCTGGTCTTCCCTGGCTAGCACACTTACTGGCTACTTACTAGAGCTGTCTACTGTCTTACTACACATACTGGCTACTGACTAGAGCCACTGTCCTATGAGCAGGGTTGGGTCAATACCATTTACATTTCAGTCAATTCAAAAAGTTCACTGAAATTCCAATTCTCTTTGGAATTTGGTTTTGGTTAACTTTCTCTTTGGAATTGGAATTTGGTTTACTTTCTGTATTGACTCGAATTGAAATGGAATTGACCCCAATCCTGCTTCCGAGGCATAAACACATGCTAGGGTACTGAGTAGGGTTGGTACTATAGAAATATAATTACTAGAACGGTACGCCACATTCAAGTCAACATGTACACATGTGGGGTACTGAGTAGGGTTGGCACTATAGAAATATAATTGCTAGAACGGTACGCCACATTCAAGTCAACATGTACACATGCTAGGGTACTGAGTATGGTTAGTACTATAGAAATGTAATTACTAGAACGGTACGCCACATTAAGGTCAACATGTACACATGCTAGGGTACTGAGTAGGGTTAGCACTATAGAAATATAATTACTTGAACGGTACGCCACATTAAAACTTCTTATGGCTGCATCCCGCTACCGGGATCGATATGACAGCAGCCAGATAAAGTGCAGGGCGCCAAATAAAAAAAACAGAAATCTCATAATTAAAATTCCTCAAACCTACATGTGTCTTATATCATTTTAAAGGTATTCTTGTTGTTAATCCCACCAAAGTGYCCGATTTCAAATATGCTTTTCAGCGAAAGCACTACAAACGATTATGTTAGGTCACCATCAAACCACAATAAGNCGCTAGTGAAAGTGCAAGGCGCCAAATTCAAACAAACAGAAATCTCATAATTAAAATTCCTCAAACATACATGTGTCTTATATCATTTTAAAGTAATCGGTTTAATACCCACCAAAGTGTCCGATTTCAATATGCTTTTCAGCGAAAGCACACAAACGATTATGTTAGGTCACCACCAAACCACAATAAGCACAGCCATTTTTCCAGCGAAAGATAGCTTTCACAAAAACAGAAATAGAGATAAAATTATCACTAACCTTTGATTATCTTCTCAGATGACACTCATAGGACTTCATGTTACACAATACAGCATGTTTTGTATGATAAAGTTCAATTTATAACAAAAAAATCGGTAGTTTACTATGGTGCGTTACATTCACTAGTTCCAAAAACATCAAGGATTTGCATAGCCACATCGTTTCAACAGAAATACTCATCATAAATGTAGATGATAATACAAGTTTATACACATGGAATTATAGATATACCTCTCCTTAATGCAACCGCGTGTGCAGATTTTAAAAAACTTTACGGAAAAAGCAAAATCATGCAATAAATCTGAGACGGAGCTCAGAACAATAGCAAATTAGCCGCCATTTGTGGGGTCAACAGAAACCAGAAAATACATGATAAATGTTTCCTTACCTTTGATGAACTTCATCAGAATGCAGTCCTAGGAATCCCAGGTCCACAATAAAATGCTTGATTTGTTCAATAATGTCCGTTATTAGTCCAATTTAGCTACTTTGGTTAGCCGTTTGGGTAAGAAAGTCCAAACAATTATGAAAACCTATAAGGGTCCATCAATAGCGCGTCCAGGCACCATCTATGTATAAACGTGGTACGAAATGTCACAAAAGTTCCGGTAACAGTCAGTAGAAACATGCTCAATACCGATTGCTATAATCAATCGTTAAAATGTTTGTAAATCTTTGAATACGTTCTCCCATTGAACCCGCATGATGAAAGAGCATGGTCAGCTCGTGTGGCGACCTGACTTGAATTCCTGTCTCCTTCGGCCCTTTCTTCTACTCTATAGCACTCATCAGGCACAAAGACGTGCCTATTGGACTGTTTGCACATACTTATGAGAAGCTGTAGAACGGTGAAAAACGCTCAATTCAATACTCTCGCCTGTTAATTTCAATGAGAAGCGTTGGGTGAAAATCCTAGCGCCACCTCAAGATAAAAGAATTCTACGACAGGACGTGATTACTTCTCAGGTTTGTTGGCCTGCCATAGAGTCTTGTTAATACTCACAGACTAGTAATTCAAACAGTTTTAATAACTTCAGATGTGTCCCTTCTATCCAATACGAATAATAATATGCTATATTGACTGGGACTGAGGAAGGCAGGCAGTTACTATGGCACCGTCTAGTGCACCGTTTTCATCCAATTCTCAACTCCATACTGCGCCCCTGCAACCACAACTGCAAGTGAACATTTTAACAACGGCCCGTATCAAAAAAAAAAAAAGGGGGAGGCCAGAACAGAGGGCCAAAAACAAGAATTAACACAGCGGCACGCTACTAGAGAGCTGTGCGTGTTGGCTGACCAGGCTGGCAAAGTGGTCTTCAATTACTGACTTTTCAAACCTTCCAGTCTGACCACCGTTAGTCACCCCAGAACGCCCAATGGAAATCTCTGTCAACCATTCTACTATATACATCCCAGTAGGCACTTATTCGCCATCTTAGCCACTTAAAATGGCTTTGACAAGTCCGGCACATGGTTCACTATCCCAACAGCCTACGTCAAACAGCGCATCATCCCAAAAACCCTCTACTCTTGGCATCCACGTCCAATTCGCCAAATGACGCTTCCAGACAACAGTTTTCATGCACAGATTAACTACGCATCTAATATTGTCACCGCACACTAACCAATCACGCCACCTGGACATAAAGGGAATACATATTGCAAGAATGCTAAATATTTCATTGACGAGAAGCCTCACGCATTCAACACCGTAGTTCCCCTCCAGGTTCCATCACCAAAAACCCAGGACCCGTGGGACTGAACATGCTCCCTCTGCAACGTGGATCCTGGAATCCTGAAGACCGCCTCCAGGCTCAGCTAAGGTTTAGCAACAACTCGATCCGCAACCACTGACCATCAACCGATGGGCTCCTCAGGGAGGAGTAGTTGCCCTTAGTCACCCTCCATAGTACTAGCCTTCGTCATTACCGGCCACGGACTGGTGTGATCCGCCCACATCTACTTTCCAACACGATCTTCAAGATTTGTGACGAACACGGAGCTATCGGTTGGACTGATCATCTTAGCAACGGATGAGCCAAAAGATGTTAGAAGACCTGAAGAGTGTACCCAAGACACCAGGTGCCAGGACAAATATGATTCTTACTCCCTCAACACGTCAGCAAAGATAAAGTGTAGGCTGATCCCGTCAATGTATGTAGGTGCTGAGCAGGCCCCCAACCATATCACGGTGCTGTAAGCGAGCGACAGGAACAAGGCTCCAGTGAGGAGTCAAGCTTTCCCTCTGTTCCACATCACTAAGGATGCAAGCACATAACATCTGGTCCACCAACTTCCACATGATTGCGAGCTCCAGCTGCCACTCCCATGTACCCCGTATACCAGCGGGGGCTATGCGGATGTCATAAGAAAGGCCCAACATATTTTTCAAGATCTCTCCAGCCAACTCTAGAGGCATCGCTCTGTTCTAATCTTTATGCGCACAGAGCAAGTGGGCATTGATTAGCAAACGAGACGAAGAGAGGATCACTTGGAGAAACTTGAGTGTATGTGAGTGCAGACAGTTTTCACCACGAACCTCACCATCTCCCACTCATCCATATAGTTTTAGTATGCTAAAGGAATAGTTTCGCCCACAGTAGAAATTTGAGCAGAACAATCAGCAGAATTCATATTTATGAATCAATTGAAGAAACAACTGCCCACTAACTCATGGTAAAACTAATAATGTGTCTACATGCGGTGAGACGCGAGATTGGCGAGTACACGGGAGCGAGATGGTTTGAGGTCTCTGGATATTTTATTGTAAAAACCAAGAGTGGCTATGCCAAAGAGAGACAGGTTAGTGGACCAAGCAAAATATCACAATAAACCAGTCTCATGATCGTCCAGAAGGTATAACAGTGCTCTAGTGGCAGGCAGGCTCGATGATCAGGCGAGGCTGATAATGATCAGGCAGGCGGGGCTAAACATGGTTCGGGCGGGCTATAAGGCGTATGTTCAGAACCGGGAACTCCAAGCGTCAAGCGAGCTAGGAAAAACTAGAGACTTCGGAAAAAGGCGAGAGAGAGCAAACGCCGAAAAAACTCGACGGCCTGTTGGACTTTGACAAGAACGAACTGGCAACACAGACCAAACAGAGAATAAAGCAGAGCTGATAAACACTGTAGGGGCTAATAGGGAAGACTGCTGAGGTGACCTACCTGCTCTAGGCTGGTGTGAATGACAATCACCGTGAAGCTAAAGGACAGGTGATAACAGATTCAGGGTGTGAACAATAAGGCTATTGTATACTCAACAGATTATCGATGATTGGCTCTCTTGATTTGTAATTTCTCTGTACCATCATTTATTTACTAGGGCTGGGGAACATCATTAGAGCTGGTTAGGGTTTGACAAATGGACATCTCCTGACCAGGCTGCTGGACTGGACACCTAGCTCAACATATAAGCTACACTATACCGGGACACTGCTGATAATAATGAGAGCATCATACTGAGACGTGCAATATAAGTTCAACTACTGCGATACAACACAGCAGGCACAACAAATGAGAGCGAGGTAGTGTTCAAACGAACACGCCACATCTTTACTCCTGCGTCACAGACACAATTTTCCAGACCTAGCAGATCGCTAGAACGAGGCTTTTAGCGGGATGCAGCCATAAGAAGTTGTTAACCTGTTGAAAGGTCTTACTCACATCGGCTACAGAAAGCGAGATCACACAATCGTCCGGAACAGCTGGTGCTCTCATGCATGGTTCAGTGTGTTGCATGCCGCAAACAGTAGGCTCACGTCGCTGGGAAGSTCGTGGCAGGGTTTCCCTTTGTAATCTGTGATAGTTTGCAAGCCCTGCCAAATCCGTTGAGTGCCAGAGCCAGCAAAGTTTTGTGATTTATTGGAGGTTGTAGSGAGACCGGATTAGTGTCCCACTCCTTGAAAGCGGCAGCTCTAGCCTTTAGCTCAGTGCAGATGTTGCCTGTAATCCATGGCTTCTGGTTTGGGTATGTACGGTAACTGTGGGGATGATGTTTTTGTTGCACTTATTAATGATGCCGGTGACTGATGTGGTAAACTCCTCAATGTTATCGGATGAATCCCRGAACATATTCCAGTCTGTAGCTTAGCATTAGCTTCATTGGACAACTTCTTGTTTTAGTTTTTGCTTTTAAGCAGGAGGATAGAGTTATGGTCTTATTCCCCAAAGGGAAGGTGATGGACGGCCTTGTATGCGTTTCTTTGTGTGGAGTAAAAGTGATTTAGAGTTTTGCCGCCTCTAGTTGCAGAGGTGATAAAAATTTGGTAAAAATAATTTCATTTTCTCTGCATTAAAATCACCTGCCTTGAGAAACGTTGCCTCTGAATGAGCATTTTCTTGTTTCTTGTCTATGTCCCTATACAGATTCTTGTATGYGGTCTTAGTGCCACCATTGGTTTGTGGTGGCAAATAGACATCTATGAAAAATCTAGATGAAAACTCTCTCTGTAAATAGGATGGTCTGCAGCTTATAAATGAGGTATTTTAACTCCGGCGAGTAAAAACATTAGAAATTGTGCACCAGCTGTTCTTAACAAAGAGACACACCCCTCCTCCCTTCGTCTGCCGTCTGGTCTTAACCATGAATAGAAAAACCAGTGAGATGTATATTCATGTCCTTGCTCAGCCGTGACTCTGAGAAACATAGGATATTACAGGTCCCGTTGATAGGATAGTCTGGAACGGAGATAATCCACTACTACACTGTCCAAAACACAATTTACACTCAATATATTTCTCTTTCAGTGAAGTCACAGCTATCACAGAGCCATGTATTTTGGACTGCAGCCTCCTCACTGTTAGCTTGGGTACATGTGGGAACAAGCATCCTCATTGGTGATTTGCAGACAGCAGTATGGCACAATGTTAGGGATTCGGAACTGACTTAAAACTTGGATGTTGTTGGTGCAGGTGTAGCGGAGTTGGTTAGCTTCGTGCTGTTTAGTTAGGGTAATGTTCAGAATGCTAGCCTTTGGAGTGCGAATTGTGTTGTTGACACTAGATCAATTCCCGTGTTGGTTGTACCAGAATGGTCTATATTCCACAGGTTCCAAATTAGTCACCAAAGTGATGTGATGGCCTAATGAGAAGATACTATATTTAGCGTATGTTTTACTCCTAGTGTGTATGCATGGAAAGAAGTGGGGATAGAATGACTAGTCAATATGTATGAGCAGATACTGTAATTAGTTGGATGGACCTCCTGGCCTCTTGTTCTCCGTTTCCCTGAGGCCCCTAGGGGCCCTTAACTGGAGCCATCCATCCAAAATGGTGGTTTGAATTTAAATAACTCCCCCACCCGTAATCCCCATCCTCTTATTGGCCTGCTGACTGGACCCTTCACGCAAGCCTAGCATTCTCATTGGCCCCCAACAACCACTTCCTAATATTTAATTACCTGACGTCAACAACCAAAAAATCTCTCCCAGATTCTAATTGGCCGATAGAGAGGCGTTGCCCCAAGGTTAGGTACCACAATTCCACTGTGCGGACGGTATTGCGAGGAGCCCAAGGACATATGGATGAATTGCCAGTTAATTGAATGCCGCTTCAGATTACATGGATGGCAGCCCCGGATGAGCAGTGGCCTGATGACAGAGACACAGAACCAGGAAAGAGACGATAGGATCCCATTCCGGCATCGCCCCCCGTGCCCCCTGTGACATCACATATGTAGACCTACCCACCAACCAATATACTGTAGGTTGTCCAAGTTCATACAGTGTCAGACCTCGGTTCAAATATTATTTGAAATCTTTGAGTGTTGGCTCTTGTCTGCCTGGAGTGCCAGGTGGGCGGGGTTTAACATGTTGGGACTATTCTATGGGTCCATTAAGACAGGCAAACTCAATCAAGCACATATCAATTATTTGAAATTATTTTGAGTAGTATTTGAACCCAGGTCTGTACATATGGGCGAGGGGAGGGCGAGGTATGGTATTGGTGAACAACATGGTGTTCTGTATTGTAGGAGCAAGGGAAAGTCCTGTTTAGAATAGATAGATTTGTAATTGACAGTGGGAACAAGTTGAGGCTGGCCGCTTGCTGTTTCAGACCGAGAGATCGACGGAATGTAACAACATGGATGCCATGTATACTGAAAATATGTTGAATAATACAACGGGTATCAGTCATTAGCATCTTTGGGTGCTCCCTAGTGGTGCAGCGGTMTAAGGCACTGCATCTCAGTGCTAGAGGCGTCACTACAGACACCCTGGTTTGAATCCAGGCTGTATCACAACCGGCTGTGATTGGGAGTCCCATAGGGCGGTGCACAATTGGCCAAGCGTCGTCTGGGTTTGGCCGGTGTAGGCCGTCATTGTAAATAGGRATATTTGTTAAATAAAGGTTACAAGTAAACATACAGAAAACCTTTTAATTTATTATGAGGAGGTTGTTTATGGGGCAAGTAAAAAAATTTAGCACATAGAAATATACAAGGTTCATTAGTGTAACATATGAGTTATATGAAAGGGTTCTGGACTAGGTTATCAAAATGGTAAACAAAATAACAATCCAGGAGGAAAAGTAAACAATAACAGATACAACAGAGAGAAAACCCCTCTGAATATTTAAGAGCAGGTGTAAACATTTGTAGCATGATGCGTCTGAAATGTCAACCATTTGTTTTTGTTGGTGTTGACTTCCTTCTGCCATTCAGTCTGGTCAGTTGAAGCCTGGGTTGTATTCATTAGAGCACAGCGTAGCAAAGTATTTGATAGAAAATGTGCTTCTTTTTTTTATTGAACAAGTTCAGGTTGTCCCTCCTTTTTCAGTCCTTTTTCTTCCGTTTGGTGGCTAATTTTTAGATTTCAGTTATTTAGCAGACATTTTTATCCAGAGCAACTTACAGGAACAATTATGGTTAAGTGCCTTGTTCAAGGGCGCATCAGATTTTTTACCTAGTAGGCTAGGGGATTCAAACCAGTTGACCTTTCGGTTACTGGTACAACACTCTTAACCGCTAGGCTACTTGACGCCATAAAGAATACGACCCAGACTTTCATGGTATCCCTGCATAGACCAACCAGGCAGCCCGGCACCCTGACGKTCGAGGTTCTATGATGTCATCAACACTAGACTCCACTGATCTCCTCCATGGCCAGCTTCTCATCCCGACCCCCTGCGATCCTGGGGGGTTTCTCTTGTCCCTCGATGATGACACGCCCACACACGCTGAGTCTGGGTTCGTGTGGCCGTGCCTGGCGCAGGTCACTGGACGGAGTGGTCATCCCTTTAGGATTCTGGGAGGAAGGACATGGTCAAAACACTGAAGAAAAACCACAATACCCACATTCATGCACACACCCACAAAAGCGCACGCACGCACGCACGCACGCACGCACGCACGCACGCACGCACGCACGCACACACACACACACACACAGATATTAAAATGTATACACATACACCTCCCCCACCCACCCCTAAACCAACACATCTATAAGTAGACACCCAGTAGGTGCCTGGTGGGTGATGATAGAGTGACGGTAGGTGAGGTATAGACACTCACCCTCCACAGACACAGCAGAATGAAGACAGGGATGCACATCAGCGGGGTGAGGATGAAGGAGGAGAGGCCACTCGGGATGCCCAGGGCCCAGGTGCGTACTCTATTTAGATTGGTTGATGAACTGGTCAGTGTGTCATACCACCAGGGTGATCTGAGGAGCACAGGAAGAGGTGGAGACAAGGTTAGCTTGGATACTGTCGCTTGAACCCGATTTCCACTAAGGGCCAGCCCGAACTGTACTGTGCTGGCTGGGATATTTTATTTCACTTGTGCATTCCAGCACAGCTCAGCAACTGGGTGATGCGTACCAGGCATTCTAGTACAGCTCGGCTTAGTTTGGCTCGGTATTGTGCAATGGGTATTGAAAAAGATAGTGAATCACAAATGTAATTTGCTATTCATTTGCGGATAGAAGGAATACATAGGTGTTTTAATGCAAAGTTAGAAGGAAGGGGAGGGAGAGAGGACCACGAGGAGAGAGAGAGACCACGAGGGAGAGAGAGACCACAGGGGAGAGACAGACCCGAGGGAAAGAGAGACCACGGGGAGAGAGAGACCACCAGGGAGAGACAGACCACGAGGGAAAAGAGAGACCACGAGGGAGAGACAGACCACAAGGAGAGAAGAGACCACAAGGGAGTAGACAGACCACGAGGGAA
>NW_019946235.1:17309-33248 GCF_002910315.2 Salvelinus sp. IW2-2015 | reverse complement strand
TTTAGTAAATAAATAATTAAACCCAATTTTGTATTGCTGATTCAACTTGTTAGCCAGGATTCTTGCAGATAACCAAAAATTTACAACTTTCAGAATATGAGACTGAAGAAAGATGACGATGTTGACTGCTATTGATGTAAAATATTGCTAAATCTTTAAGAGTTTATTCGGAAGATAACGGCTCTATAAATATTATTTCGTGGTGCCCGACTCTCTAGTTAATTACATGTACCCGATTAGCTCAATCAGGTGATATTAATTACGGAGAAAGTATTTTATAGAATAGCATGTCATAGCAATTAATCCGGCATAGCCAAAGACACGACAACAGTATGGCGCCGACAGAGATGGTTGCCTCGCTTCGGGTTCTTAGGAAACTATGCAGTATTTCGTTTTTTATGTATTATTTCTTACATTGTTACCCCAGGAAATCTTAAGTCTTATTACATACAGCCGGGAAGAACTATTGGATATAAGAGCAGCGTCAACTTACCAACATTACGAGCGGGAATACGACTTTCCCGAAGCGGATCCTCTGTTCGGACCACCATCCAGGACAATGGATCTGATTCCAGTAGGCGATCCAAAACAACGACGCCGCAGAAGGGGCAGACGAAGCAGCCACCTGGTCAGGCTCCGTAGACGTGCACATCGCACACAGCTCCCGAGTATACTACTAGACAATGTCCAGTCTCTTAACAACATGGTAGATGAATATCGAGCATGGGTTGCCTTCCAGAGAGACATCAGAGATTGTAACATACTCTGTTTCACGGAAACATGGCTTTCTCGGGATATGTTGTCGGAATCGGTTCAGCCATCGGGCTTCTCCATGAGATAAACACCTCTCTGGGAAAAGGAAGGGTGAAAGATTCATGATGTAATCATAACAATATACAGGAACTCAAGTCTTTCTGCTCACCCAATCTAGAATTCCTTACAATCAAGTGTCAGCATTTTACCTACCAAGAGAATTCTCGTCAGTTATAGTCACAGCTGTGTACAAGCAGACACCAAGATGGCCATCAAGGAACTTCACTGGACTATATGCAAACTGGAAACCATACATCCTGAGGCTGCATTTATTGTAGCCAGGGATTTTAACAAAGCAAATTTGAGAACAGGTCTACCTAAATTCTTCCAGCATATTGATTGCGCTATGCGCATGCGCAATACCCTCGACCACTGCTACTCTAACTTCTGCGATGCATACAAAGCCCTCCCCCGCCCTCCCTTCATTAAATCCGACTACGACGCCATCTTGCTCCTTCCATCTTATAGGCAAAAACTCAAACAGGATGTACCAGTGACGAGAACCATTCAACGCTTGTTCGACCAATTGAAAGCCACACTTCAAGATTGTTTTGATCACGCGGACTGGAATATGTTCCGGTCAGCCTCAGAGAACTACATCGACCTATACGCTGACTCTGTGAGTGAGTTTATAAATAAGTGCATTGGAGATCGTACCCACTGTGACTATTAAAACCTATCCTAACCAGAAACCGTGGATGGATGGCGGCATTCACGCAAAACTGAAAGCGATCCACCGCATTTAACCATGGAAAGAGGTCTGGGAATATGTCTGAATATAAACAGTGTAGCTATTCCTTCCGCAAGGCAATCAAACAAGCCAGTACAGGGACAAGGTGGAGTCGCAATTCAACGGCTCAGACACGAGACGTATGTGGCAGGGTCTACAGGAAATCACAAACTACAAAAAGAAATCCAGCCATGTCACAGACACCGACGTCACACTTCCAGACAAACTAAACACCTTCTTTGTCCGCTTTGAGGATAAAACAGTGCCACCGTCGTGGCCCACTAACAAGGACTGCGCACCCCCTCCCTCCTCTCCCCTCTCCTTCTCCGTGGCTAACGTGAGTAAAACATTTAAAAGTGTTAACCCTCGCAAGGTTGCTAGCCCAGACGGCATCCTTAGCCGCGTCCTCAAAGCATGCGCAGACCAGCTGGCTGGTGTGTTTATGGACATATTCAATCGCTCCGTATTCCAGTCTGTTGTCCCCACATGCTTCAAGATGGCTACCATTGTTCCTGTACCACCCTGTAGTACTCACTTCTGTCATCATGAAGTGCTTCGAGAGACTTGTCAAGCATCATATCATCTCCACATTTAATGGCCACCCTAGACCCACTTCAGTTTGCATACCGCCCCAACAGGTCCACAGACAATGCAATCGCCATCACACTGCACACTGCCCTATCCCATCTGGACAAAAATAATACCTATGTAAGAATGCTGTTCATTGACTACAGCTCAGCATTCAACACCATAGTACCTTCCAAGCATATCATCAAGCTGGAGGCCCTGGGTCTCAACCCCGCCTTCTGCAATTGGGTCCTGGACTTTCTGACGGGCCGCCCCCAGGTGGTGAAGGTAGGAAACAACATCTCCACTTCACTGGCCCTCAACACTGGGGCCCCACAAGGGTGCATGCTCAGCCACCTCCTGTACTCCCTGTTCCCCCACGACTGCGTGGCCATGTACGCCTCTAACTCAATCATCAAGTTTGCAGACGACACAACAGTAGTGGGCTTGATAACCAACAACGACAAGGCAGCCTACAGGGAGGAGGTGAGGGCACTTGGAGTGTGGTGTCAGGAAAACAACCTCTCACTCAACGTCAACAAAACAAAGAAGATGATCGTGGACTTCAGGAAACAACAGAGGGAGCACCCCCCTATCCACATCAAAGGGACAGTAGTGGAGAAGGTAGAAAGTTTTAAGTTCCTTGGCGTACACATCACAGACAAACTGAAATGGTCCACCCACACAGACAGCGTGGAGAAGAAGGCGCAACAGGTTTGTCACCCAAAACCCTCACAAACTTTTACAGATGCACAATCGAGAGCATCCTGTCGGGCTGTATCACAGCCTGGTACAGCAGCTGCACAGCCCTCAACCGCAAGGCTCTCCAGAGGGTAGTGAGGTCTGCACAACGCATCACTGGGGGCAAACTACTTGCCCTCCATGACACCTACAGCACCCGATGTCACAGGAAGGCCAAAAAGATCATCAAGGACATCAACCACCTGAGCCACTGCCTGTTCACACCGCCACCATCCAGAAGGCGAGGTCAGTATAGGTGCATCAAAGTTGGGACATAGAGACTGAAAAACAGCTTCTGTCTCAAGGCCATCAGACTGCTAAACAGCAATCACTAACTCAGAGAGGCTTCTGCCTACATTGAGACCCCATCACTGGACACTTTAACAAATGGATCACTTGTCACTTTATACAATGCACTCTAAATAATGCCACTTTAAAAATGTTTACATATCTTACATTACTCATATCACATGTATATACTGTATTTTATACCATCTACTGCACCTTGTCTATGCCGCTCGGCCATCGCTCATCCATATACTTATGTACATATTCTCATTCACCTCTTTAGATTTGTGTGTATTAGGTAGTTGTTGGGGAATTGTTCGATTACTTGTTAGATATTACTGCACTGTCAGAACTAGAAGCACAAGCATTTTGCCTCACTCACATTAACATCTGCTAACCATGTGTATGTGGCAAATACAATTTGATTTGACTTGAGAAGGAGAGAGAGAAAATGACAGGATAACAGCGAGCTGTATGAATGACCTATACATCCTTGCAGACTGAACACACAGTGCGGGAGAACATTCATCAGCCTCTCTTCTGCTTCCACTGTTGTTTTTCTCCTCTTCCACCATCCCTTTGTCCCTCATGCCACACCTCCCTGCTGGTGTTTTCATATACACATTTTCTCTTTTTTACCCTCCTTTCTTTCTAAAGAAAGAGAGAGAGAGTAGGAGAGAGAGTGAGAGAGAGTGAGCGAGAGAGAGAGAGAGAGAGAGAGAGAGCGAGAGAGAGCGAGAGAGAGAGCGAGAGAGAGAGAGCAGAGGGAGAGAGTCACAAGCAGCTCTGCTACAAAGAAGTGTCAACTTATTCACCTACACCTTCAGTCTCTATTGTCTTACCATTAAAGGGGTGCAATGCACAGTATCACCATCATGAACCAAACCAACAACAAAGGATACAAAAAGAGAGAAGCCAAACGAGAGGAGTGGGCCATGGTGATACATGACCTGCCAGAGCAACAGGTCCCTCTCTGGTGAGTTTGAGCTCTGTGTTAGTGTCGCTGTTGTTGTTGTTGGTATTTTGATGTGACAGACCAATGGGTGGCGTTGTGTTCAGGTCAATCTTTGCATGGGGTAATGCACCTCTCTCTATCTCTTGCTCTTTCACTCTCTCTCTCTTTCTCTCTCTCGCTCTTTCTTTCTCTCTCTCCAACGCTCTCTGTTTCTCCTCTTAACACCCTTATCATCACCTGTGAGTCAGGTGTTCAGTCACAGCTCCACACACCAGAAAACCAGAGGGTGAGAGAAAGAGAGAGAGAGAGGAAGGGAAGGAGGGTGGACAAGAACAGTTATGCATGCTTTGCACATATACATTACACATGTCAATGTTTGTACGTTGTGCGCAACGCTACCACAATCAGTAGGCTGCACTGTAACTTGCATGAAGGATGTTCATCAAAGGAAATGAATGGGAGTTACTGGAAAACTCAACGACTCTGTGCAAGTGTGCCACTACAGCCATGACATCATCTCACTGCAGCAGTCACACAAACACGCACACACACACACGCACATGCACACACACGCGAGCACATACACAGACGCGAGCACGCACACACACACAGCACACACACACACACGCGCGCACGACACACACACAAACACACACACACACACACACACACACACACACACACACACACACACACCACACACACACACACACACACCACACACACACACACCACACACACACACACACCACACACACACACACACACACACACACACACACACACACACAACACACACACACACACACAACACACACACACACACACACACACACACACACCACACACACACCACACAACACACACACAGGTATCATTTACAGCCGCTCATTATCAAGTCTCTCTCTGTCACAGATCCCTCATGAGGCAAACGTCAATTAGTGTAGAGCAGAGGCAGGTGTGTGTGTGTGTGTATGTGTGTGTGTGTGTGTGTGTGTGTGTGTGTGTGTGTGTGTGTGTGTGTGTGTGTGTGTGTGAAGCAGAGCAGAACATACTACCACCTGATAAGGTACAGAGGTCATTATATAAGGAAGCTGTCCTGAAAGCTGGCCTCATATCACACATTATCAAAGCATTGTCTGTAGAGGATCAACACACCGATAGACCTTAACTGATAACAGGAAACACCATCAAACATTCTCATTGTTTACACTCTCAATAAAACCACATAGTGATGATTCCCTTGCCTGATTACTGATTCAGTGTGTACGTGTGTTGCGTATGTGATTCCCATGAGTGGCAGTGGCAGTGGCAGAGAGAGAGACATTTGAAATGTTTTTATTCTTTTGGAACACTTGTGAGTGTAATGTTTTTGTTTTGTTTATTGCACCTTTGTTTATGATCTATTTCACTGGCTTTGGCAATGTAAAGTTTCCCATGCCAATAAAGCCCCTTACATTGAATTGAGATATATATATATATATAACAGAACAAATGTTTGCTGTTATCCTGTTTATCTCACTCTGAACAGCTCAGTAGTTACTATATTTTTGACTTTGCTATTCTTTCTTTTTGCAACATGAAATTAGCATGTGAAATTAACATGTTATTAACATGTTAGCATGTGGAACATTCAGGGCCTAAACTCATTAACCTTTGGACTGAAGAGTTTGGCACGGAAGTTCAACAAAAATCTTAAAGATGTTGACGTCCTATTTCAGCAGGAAACATGGTGTAAGGCTGACATTGTCACTCACTGTCCCACAGGCTACAGAGAGGTAATTGTGCCGTCAGATCAAACCAAATTACAACACAGTCAAAACAAAACTACATTACTTATTGGGAAACACAAGCACAAGCACAAAGCAAAATGCTTTCGACAGTACACCGTGGCTAACTATTTGACCATGATTACTGATCAAAAGACCTCTCTGATGAGAGTAGGCTACCCGTCCTGTTGGGGGAGGACGCAGAGAGATGTGGGTTGGCAGTGCACTACATTGCTGCCTAACATAAGATGAGGGACAGTGTCTGACAGACCAACCAACCTGCACATGTCCTCTATGCTTATTGTTATTGTTCAATGTATGGTCATTTAGACCCTTGATTATTGTTGTTACTGTTGTCCCTGTTGACAATATTTATTATTATTAATTATGTTAATATAGTAAATCTCCAATGCAATACGATGCAATATGTACATTGTTACGTCATGCCAATAAAGTAAATGAATTGAGCGGGAGAGGGAGAGGAGAGAGGGGAGGGAGAGTGTAGAGAAGAGAGAGAGAGAGAGAGAGAGAGAGAGAGAGAGAGAGAGAGAGAGAGAGAGAGAGAGAGAGAGAGAGAGAGCGTCACAAGCAGCTTGTGTGTGTCTTTTATCTTGATATTAGTTTGTCATATCCTTCCCTTCCTCTCTCTATGTCCATGTCAGTGATCTGCCATTCTGTAAATTTCAGGCTGGTTTTTAATGCAGGGACCAACTAGCCCAGCATACACTGAGAATGCTCTTTATATCACAGTACAGCTCAACACATGGATGATTCATCGACTGCATATTTAATGTGTGCGTGCTTCACTGACGTACCACATGGGATGGGGGGGGGGTAAGAAAAACAGGATCAGTGGTGTCAGAGCAGACTCAGAATGTGGTTAATTACTACCATCGTTAGCGCCAGATTGGAGTGTAATTCTACCCTGTGTGTGTGTGTGTGTGTGTGTGTGTGTGTGTGTGTGTGTGTCTCAGAGAGTGAATGAGAGAGAGGAGAGTGTAGCTGAGTTGGTAGAGCATGGATGGCTCTTGCAATGCCAGGGTTGTGGGTTTGATTCCCATGGGGACCAGCATGAAAAAGTATGAAACATTTATGCACTCACTACTGTAAGTCACTCTGGATAAGAGCATCTGCTAAATGACTAACATGTAAATAGAGAGAGAAATAGTCTATATGCATTTGTGCTCTTGACCTCCCTGACAATGCCATCAACAATAACTTAAATCCTTCTGTCATTCAGGCTCACTTTATCACTGACGCACACTACACTGTATAGTGTAAGGAGAGAGGCTAGAGGCATGGAGAGATTACCTGGAGTTAGCATGTAGCCATTGCAGGCTGGGGATTGGAGAGACATTGTGGCTTCTTTACTTCAGCCCCATTACTTGTAATGACAGGTTGGCCCTCTGCCTCCGCACGCAACTACACTGAACGAAAATATATATGCAACATGTACTGTTGGTCCCATGTTTCATGAGCTGAAATTAAAACCCGGAAATTTTCCATACACATAAAAAGCTTATTTCTCTCAAATAAATGTGCACAAATTATGTTTACATCCCTGTTAGTGAGCATTTCTCCTTTGTGAAGATAATCCATCCACCTGACAGGAGTGGCATATCAAGAAGATGATTAAACAGCATGATCATTACACAGGTGCACCTTGTGCTAGGGACAATAAAAGACCACTTTAAAATGTGCAATTATGTCACACAACACAATGCCACAGATGTCTAAAGTTCTGGGGGAGTATTTCTGTCTGTGATAAAGCCCTTTTGTGGAGAAAAACGAATTCTGATTGGCTGGGCCTGGTTCCTCAGTGGCTGCACCCCTGCCCAGTCATGCCCAGTCATGTGAAATCCATAGATTAGGGCCTTCTCTGGACTGTAATATAATGTAATATAATATATTTTATATTGTTGTACGTTGCGTTTATATTTTTGCTCAGTATACATTGTATACACAGGAGTGACACACACGCATACTGTTTGCAGTGGCTTGAGGTGATGAGAGAGAGGAGAAAGAAATAGAGAGAGTCAGAGAGGGAGAGGGATAGAGAGAGAAACAGAGAGTACAGAGAGAAAGATAAAAAGACAGAAAGTGAAACCTAGAGAGATAGCTAAGTTCAATATTTGTGCAACCCTATGACACCCAGTATGCCTATAGGCAGCAGACTGGTCTAACTGGCTGAATCAGTCAGCTAGTCAGTCAGCCAGCTCTTCTCTTCTGGGCGTTCCTTTTGAACTAACCTAACCCAGCTCTGATCTCACTGCTTTGATACTGGCCTTTCTGAGTCAGCCAGCTAGGCCATTGACCCCATAATTTGTATCTGATGAAAACCTAACCTCAATTGACATCTGCCCAAATACCTAACCTCTGACCGTCTGAGCTATCAACGGTACGATCTCCTGACCTGGGGGTGGTCCAATTTCAGCATTGTTTGTCAATGTTACGTAACAAAGCTCAGTCCGTTAGTTTACAGGTGTACTCTGTGTCTACTAACAAAGCACAGGGATAAACAGTGCAGCTAAACATGCTTAGGTGTGTCCCAGACCCACTTACCCCCAGGCTCCCCTCCCTTCCAAAAGGTCAGGATTCCTGACATGTTAAGCCCAGCATGTGTCTGTGTGTGTGGGGTGGTCGGCGGTTGCATGGGGCAGATTTGGAGCCGTGACTGATGAAGTGTTTAGGAGCGACCTGTGCTGTACATAATGTTCTGTACATTCTCTTCTCCCTGTGTCGCAATAACCATGGAAGAGTACCCACCCCAATTCTCAGATTTCCAAGTGGTTTTCATGTTTTAGCTGAAGCCTGTCATAAACAACACACACATTGTGTAACATTGTGGAAGAAGGCTTCCAGGAAATGCCAGCAGCAGAACAGTTGTTTTCTAATGCCCGTCTTAGGTTGAGACTCGTGGTAAATATATATAGTCTGTCAGAAGGCCTATCACATTACATTTTCCCTCGAACCACATGGGCTTAGAGAGGTGGTGAAATAGTATTCAGTCTGTCAAAACAACAAAGTAAGCTGAATAAGACAAAACATGTATGAAGTAATTTATAATATTACTTCTGATATAAATGAAGGAACTATTAATAACCAATATACTTTATGACCTATTCCTTCTGCTTTTCTGCTTTCTAATTTCCTGTTTTCATCCATCTTGAAAAACCAACAGGTGGCACATTCACATATACTGTAGTTGTACATTTTCTGAATAACCTCTATAATCCTTTGTGCATTTTCAGTAAACCCAAAACATGTCAGAAATACACCGAGCACTGGAACCAGGAGAGAGTGTGGAGTTTCACCAAGCTTTATTTACATGCGCACCATTTCTTATACAAACTAGATTACAATTCAAAATGGAATACACAGGAAAAATACCCACTAACATCAACATCGTCGAGAAGAAGCGAGGTTACTACAGAGGTCAAAGAGCAGAGGGCATAGGTGACAGGAGAGCAGGTGGGGGACGGGGCTAACGAGGGGTGTAAAGTTCTAGGATCAAGAAGAGCTTTGACATGGACACGGGGATAGTACTGTGCTGTGGCTGGCATGTGCCACCATTATGGGGCCAAAGGAGCCTTCCAGTTTCCTCTAAACGCAGTAGCAAAGAATGCATCTGTGGAACATCTGTTCTGGGCTGACTGGGTTCTTCCCTTCTCTGTCTGCCTGTACACTATAGACATGTTGAAATGCAGTGCTAATGGCATGATGGCTTTGGACTTCCCTCTTCCAGAGAGAAAAGTAAAATGAAGAGATGTGTCTATAGGGTAAGGTGCAGTGAAGAGCTATAGAAGACTCTTGGTTTGTTGGAAGTCACAGGTTCCAGAGACGGATGGGGTTAGAAGACGTCAAGCTTAGGGGATCTACTCTCCTGGCTGTGTGTATGGGGACTCATAGAGATTCTCCCCATACCGAGGGAGCTGAGTGCACCACTGGTCTACAACTTTTAGTGCTATTAAGCACTCAAAGATTTCCAAGAAAAACAAACATTTTGACTTTATTGTCTGATTACATTAAACTACATGACCAAAAAGTATGTGGACACCTGCACGTCAAACATCTCATTCCAAAATAATGGACATTAATATGGAATTGGTCCCCCTTTGCTGCCACAACAGCCTCCACTCTTCTGGGAAGGCTTTCCACTAGATGTTGGAACATTGCTGAGGGGACTTGCTTCCATTCAGCCACAAAAACATTAGTGAGGTCGGGCACTGATTTTGGGCGATTAGGCCTGGCTTGGCATTCCAATTCATCCCAGGTGTTCGATGGGGTTGAGGTCAGGGGTCAGTGCAGTTCAGTCAAGTTCTTCCACACCGATCTTGATAAACCATTTCTGTATGCTTTGTGCATGGGAGCATTGTCATGCTAAAACAGGAAAGGGCCTTCCCCAAACCGTTGTTGCTCCTAGATGTTTCCACTTTACAATAACAGCACTTACAGTTGACCCGGGGAAGCTCTAGCAGGGCAGAAATGTAACGAACTAACTTGTTGGAAAGGTTGCATCCACTAATTTGAAGGGGAGTCCACATACTTTTGTATATATAGTGTATTTTAGTGGTTATTTATACAGAACATTTGTATAATACCCGTATAAACTGTATTTATATGACAATGTTTTAGGTTGACAATAATTATATTACACAATTATGCCGCTACAGCCATTCATTCCAATTAAAATCGTTTGGATTTCTCTCTGACCAATATGGTTGCCATTTTCACCCCATTCTGAAACTATGAGGGTTTATCACATATCTCCTTTAGTAATTTCATAGGATATCTATGGGGTGGGGGCTGTCATGCTGTAAACCTCAGGTAACACTTCTACAGTTGATCATCTACCCAGCCATGCAAACACACTCCTCTGCCTCAACCTCTGGGTGACGGACAAACACACACACGTTTGTACACTATTTTACAGGATAGACAGAACGGGGCAACCCTCTGGATAAAGACCCCAGACACAGAAGGGGTACCAGAGGCCCAGATGCTGCTACAAGAATGGTTTCCTGGTTCTCTATCTGGTTCAGCAACAATGGCGTTACTAATATTAGCATAGCATCCACCCCCTTACCCGGCAAGTAATGTTCTGTTCTTTCTTCAACTCTACCTTCCGAGCTTTCATAAAAAACCAAGGGTCAAGTACTACATGAGTATATAAGGTCATAGAGTGAGTATATATATGCATTTCACACAGTTCATAATGCATAAATATATACATGCACACAGAGGGGGTGCTGTATGCTTCATGAAGGATAACGAAGGATAACATATCCTCGTGAGACAAAATCAATAAACACGATCAATAAACGAGTCACACACACAAACACACTCAGGAGATACAGGAGAGACCTGTTAGGAGCACCAGGCGTGTCTGCGAAGGGTGTGTGTGTGAGGGGTGTGTGTGTGAGGGGTGTGTGTGTTAGGGGTGTGTGTGTGAGGGGAGGGGGGGGGGGGGTGTGCGCGTGTCATGAGTCCCACATGAGGAGAAAAAACTACAACGACATAAAAACAAACGACAGGACCGAGTGAAGAGTCAGATCCTTCTCCTGATTTCTTTCTCCTCTTCCGCTTGAAAGGTCATAGTTCACAGGTTACAAGTTTACAACACAAGCAATACTTTTTTGCCAACAAAGGACATGTTGTTGTGTGTTCTGCCATGGAGATGGGACCTGGTGTAACGTTGGAACGGGCTAGCTCCCCCTTCCCCCTGAGTGATGGTATATGCATATAATAACACGCCCACAACAAAACAACAAGCAGAGCTAAAACACATATCCCTGCTCTTATTTTTCGCTATGTGTGTGTGTGTGATGTGTGTGTGTGTGTGTGATGTGTGTGTGTGTGATGTGTGTGTGTGTGTGTGTGTGTTGTTGTTTTGGCTGCCAGCATCTCCTACATGTTGTTTCAAGTAATTTGGCAACATACACAGATAGCTTATCGTTTCACTCAAGAAAAACAAAATGGCTGCCAGAGATGGAGGAGGCTAACTGTACAACCTCCCGGCCTCTCAGTGCCACCCTGTCGTTGCTACGACAACGGCTACAGCTCGGCGGGGTCCGCCGGGCCAGATAGGTAATATGCACGGCTTGCTAGGGCCTGGACTCAAACACTGTTTACATCATAGCACCAGTTATGGCGTGGAAACGTACACAACGCTAGGACATAGGTATTTATTTTGGCTACATATGCTGTACTACAACACGTTGACATACCCCACCCATTAACTAGAAAAGAAGGTCTAAACTCCTCCTCCTCCTCGGCTCTTCCTTTAAGTTGAAGCTTCCACTGTACTGTACTGTACACAGATCCATGACAGACTTCTTCTTCTTGTTCTTTTCTCTATTTTACAGTTCGATACAAATAAACGATAACAATCTCTCTCTATAGTATTCAGATAATTGTATTATTATAATTGTTTCTATAAGTCTTTTTAAAACCGTGACTAATCATTCAAACTCATGTAAAATAAAACCAACAAAACACCAACAACCTGAAATGCATGGCATTATTGTTTATGACATCATCGGTGTGTGTAAAGTGTGTGTGTTATCGCTATTTTGAGTGCAGAGACTGTCTCCTTCCTCTCTTTCATTTCATCAATCATTTTTTTTATAAAAAAACTGTGGTGCAGAAACAGTGATGATGGTAAAACAGGAATTTAAAAACAAACATTAAACATTTAAAATCACTGAGTGAAAACAGAGGAAGATTTTCCAACATAACACATTCCAGAAACCACTGTATTAGGTTTTACACCACATCACTTTTGTTTTTGTTTATCTTTTGTCCTTTTTTCCCAGGAACTACTTGTACACTACAACCTTGCTTGCCGAATGTCCTTGTTTCCCAAAAACCCTTCAAATAAACAAAACACAGCCCCTCTTGCTCTGCATCTTTACAATAGATTTTGTCCGACTGGTGTTTTCTCAAAGGAAGATTGCATAATTCTGAGATGAGTTTGTTGTGATGATTTCAGATTGTTTGTTTGTTTTGCAGGGGTCTTTGAGGATCTGACGGTCACGTCTTGTGAGTCTGTGTACTTCAAATCATTCATGGTCCGTCAGAGTGGGAGAAAAGGTACATTTCTCTAGAGGAGGTCTTGTGTAAACATAGGGTATTTATTCCATGTTGTGCTGATAGCAGGCTTGGCAAAAAGGACGCTTTGTGTCTGATCTTCTCTTGCTCTACAGTTTGTACCTGGAAAAAGAGAGATACAGGAACTGACATCAGGTCTGAGTGGATGAACTGTATCTGATAATCAGCAGCTGATTCAGTTAAAAACACACCAATCAACCCTCTTTCATAAATTACTTTCTAGTAACGATTAATATGCTTTCCCTATTCACACATTCACACTCCCTCCCTCTCTGTCTCTCCCTCCCTCCCTCTCTGTCTCTCTCTCCCTCCCTGTCGCATGGTCACTGTCTGTGTACATCTGGACTGCTATTTAGTGCCAGAGAGAGAGAGAGAGAGAGAGAGAGATAGGGATGGAGACAGAGAGAGAGAGAGAGAGAGAGAGAGAGAGAGAGAGAGAGAGAGAGAGAGAGAAGAAAAGAGCACAACAGAGCCAGCAGAAGAGAAGACCCACGTAAGGAGAGAGAAGAGAGAGAGAAGAGAAGAGCACCGACACCCCGGACCCAGCCCAGGGAGGAGAGCCGACGAGAAAGGAGGAGGAGAAGGAGAGGCACACCCCCCCAACCACGCGAGGGAGGATGGACAACGAGGAGGGAAGGAGGCGAGGAGGCACGCAGGGCACGCCGCCCACACCGCCAGCCACACGCCACCAGGTCTCCGTTTCCGCTCTCAGGGAGGGTCAATCACGTCTCTGTCTTCAAGCATCGCTCCTCATGAGGCAACACGGTCCACTAGTGTAGAGAGCAGGCAGGTGTGTTGTGTGTGTAGTGTCTAGTGTGTGTGGTGTGATGTGTTGTTGTGTGGTGTGGTGTGTAGTGGTGATGTGTGATGATGTGTAGGTGCTGTGTGTGTGTGTGTGTGTTGGTGTGTGTGTGTTGTGTGTGTGTGTTGATGTGGGGTGTTGTGTAGTGATGTAGTGGTGTGGGATGATGGGATGCATGTAGAGTACAGTAGGTGATGGGGTGTGATATGAGGATGGACCACACAGATGAGAGAGCACGACAGGCAGAGAGAGAAGGAGAAAGTAATAGGAGAGGTACCGAGGTCAATTAATAGACGGCGAAGAGATGATCCCGTGAGGCTGGCCTCAAGATGCAAGCAACCACACATGTAATCGACAAGAACAATTGAGTCTGTAGAGGAAGCTCAACACCAGAGAAGAGAGAGAGAGAGACGAGAGAAGAGGGAAGGGAGGCGGAGCGAGGAGAGGAGGGGGGATGGCGAGGGAAGAGAGACAGAGTAGGGAGGAGGGCCGCTCGACCTTCTGCATTAGGAACAGCTCTCCCTTCTCAATTGTTTACCCCTCTCATAAACCACGACTAGGTAGGAATGCTTCCCATTCGCACCTGATTTCACTGGAATTCAACGGTAGGGTAGTCGGCGTGTGTTTGGACGTCTGTGATTCCCTATGCAATCGGTCACGTGGGCAAAGATGAGGCGAGGAAAAGAGACAGCACTTTGAAAAATTGTAGATTTTATCTTCTTTTTGGAACGAACTTGTGAGTGTATTGTTTTTTTGTTTTGTTTATTGCACCTCTTGTTTATTTGAGTATATTTCACTGGTTCTTTTTGGCAATTGTTAAAGTTTCCGCATGCAAAATAAAAGCCCCTTACAATTGAGGCTTAAGAGAAATTATATTATATATTTATTTTATAATACAGGAAAGGAGGGACATAATTTTTGTTTGGGGTGCTGTTTTAACTCTGAAATCAGCTGCGGATTATTACCTAGAAAATTCTTTACAGTTTCATCCACTTCAGGACTTTGATGTCAGTGTTCCTGTATCTCTCTTTTTTCCCAGTACAACCGTTCAGAGCCAAGAGAAGACAGAACGACAGCTCTAGAGCAGCCCAGTCTCAAGTAGTCTCACTCTTACGTCTAAAGCCTGCTACTTCTTTTGCAACTTTGCTATTCTTAAGCAACACCATTATTTTTTGGGAACTAAAAAACCTGATACCTTCACAGCAACGGTGAAATTAACCGTTTTAACATGTTGCACTGATGTACGTCATTCAGTACACAGGGAGCTACCAAACCCCTCATTAACTTCACAGGGGAGGAAATGCTTAACCTTTGGACCTCGATTAAGAGTTTGCCTCCACTGCTTGAGAAGTTCAACTGGGACTCGGGACTTCATAAGAAAATGTGAACGCCCGCCGAATGATTTGGAAGTTATACCTAAATTAACAGAACAGGAAAAACATGGTGTAAGGCTGACATTTCGTCAACTCAGACCACCCAACTGTAAGACGGTTGGGGACCACAGGCCCTACAAACGAGAGGTGGGGATTCAATGCTCAATAGTGCCGTCAAGATCAAGGCCAATATACATACAGCAGATTATCAAACAACACAAATACAAAACTCACAGATTACTACTTATTGGGAAAACAAATTCACCAACACCAAAGCCACAAAATGGCTTTCGAACGTACAAACAAAACAAACAATCTTGGAAAATCAACAAAAGACAAAACAAACCTCATCTTCAAGAAGTAAATGCCAGCATCATTCCCTTTGAGAAACCGTGGCTACCACTTTGACACATACACGAGATTCCGTCCTACTAAATCGATCAACATTGGAGACTAACGGGATCCTCTCTGAATGAGAAGTCAAGGCAAGAGGGGGCTGTGTTTTGGGGTTTATCTATTGAAAAGGGTTCTGATCGCGTGGGGAAAACAGCAGGACAACTGTTGGGATCGGGGGGACACGCGGAAGAGATTGTGGCGGTATTGGCAAAGGTGGCCAATCAGACACCCTATCATGGATTAGCTGCCAGCAAGGGGTTTTATCCAAGGGCTAATGTAAGAATGACGCAGGAAGTAGTCAATCCTTGGGAAAAAGTGTCTGAACAGACCGGGAGCAGAAACAAAAAGGATTACTTAACGAAAAAAACAAAAGCGTAAAAATGAGCCCGCCACGT
>NW_019946235.1:14583-17284 GCF_002910315.2 Salvelinus sp. IW2-2015 | reverse complement strand
TGGACACTGACCTGCTCTGCACCCTCTAGGGTGTGGCCTTTCTCTCAGCCAGGGACCCAGCTCTGGGGTCCCTGCTTGGTGCTGGTGAAGCTGCCCAGGTTGGGTCCGTTCAGGTTGGCCAGGGAGTCAAAGTTAAAGTCCAGGCCATCTGCGTCCATCAGCTCGTTTCTGATGATGGACTCCATGTCACACTCCAGGCTCCCGTTAAACATGTCCAGGTCCAGGTCGGTAGGGAAGCGGTCGGGGCCTACCGAGCAGATCCCACCGCTTCCACCAACGCTCCCGTTCAAGAAGAGGGACGAGTCAATCTGCATCATGGAGGAGCCGTTCGATCCAAGTCCCAGTGGAGAGTGCAGGAGCTGCTGCTTGGCATTGGCCAGGCTGTTGGCCTCGTTGTTCAGGCTCGGACCCCCGTTCAGTGTCCTCAGGGAGCCCTGGTTGTGGTTGTGCAGGAGCACCCCCTGCCCTAACGCCGTGGTCCCAATGGTCATCATGGGGTCGCTGCGGAGAACAAAGCCTCGCCTGGAGTTCTGGGAGATAACAGCGGCGGCGCTGGCCTGTGACATCAGCGGGTCAGACTGGGTCATCATGACGTCGCTGTGGCTGTGGCCCTCTGAGTTGAGCAGATCCTGCAGGGTCTGGCTGCCGAAGCGGGAGATGCAGGAGAAGGACGTCTGCTTGTTCTCCTGGATGGTCTGCATGGGGGCGGGCCGCAGGGAGGAGCCCGCTGTGAGGGGACCAAAGATGGAGTTACAGTAGCCACTGCCGCCTGCACCATTAGAGGGGGATGGAGTAGAGGGAGAGGTGGTTGGGGAGGAGGAGCCCAGTCCGGCAAGCTTGGAGCCAAAGCTGAGCCCGGAGGATCCTCTCTGGGTGGCTGGTCCAGTTGGGGTGGGGGCCAGGGCGATGTTATCCAGCAGCTCATCCATCAGGTCGTCCGTCAGCCCCTCGTTCAGGTTCATGGTGCCTGCCAGGTCTGCCAGGCGAGGCAGCTCTGTGGGCAGTCCCTTCCCATTGGGCGTGGGGGTGTTCCCAGGTGACAGTGCCTCGCCGGGACTAGAGTAGAGCATGGGCGATAGTGGCGGGTCATCGTCCAGCACCTCGTCCAGCTCTGGGTTGGCCAGGATGGGTGAGAGGCGCCCACTTAGCGTGCTGGCGTTGGAGTTGGTGCGTGAGCGGAAGTCTGTCCAGGCGTCCAGCTCCTCACTGCTCCGTGATGTGGGGCTGCCCGGCCACTTGGAAAGCCCTGAGGGGCTGTCTCCGCCCCCCTCGCCGGCCACCACTGCCTGAAGGGCCGCCTTCTTCTTGGCTGCGCGGCCGCGGGCAGACTTGGTGTACTTGTTGCTGTTGTCCATTGAGACAGCACGGCGCCGGGGGGCCTTCCCGCCCTTCCCTCCCTCCGGGTTTATCATCCACCAGGAACTCTTTCCCGTTCCCTCGTTCTGGACACGGATGAAACGACTGTGGAGGGAGAGGTTGTGCCGGATGGAGTTCTGTCAGAGAGAGGGAGAAGAAAGAGAGAAAGTTTGCTAGAGTCCACTACAGTGCTCAAAATCTTACAATGTTATTAAGCAAACAATGCAAGTCATCAGCAGAGTCTTCATATTCTTTTCATTCTCATATCAATGATTGTATGAATCATGATCATTAAGTCCAGGCACATTTATTTCTAAACCACCCATTAAGTTTGTACTATAGCAGAACTATACGTTCTTTGGGACTAGCGTTGCTAGAAGAATAGAGCACCAAGCCCATTGCTTTGACTGTTCATTCACTGCTGAATGGACGGCCCCAGATAGCAATACATTAATAACATGCAGCAACAATTAGCATTGAAGTTCCTAGTGTAGTGTGTGTGTGTGTGTCTGTGTGGCGTCCGGTCCCCTACTGTGTGCCTCCCCGCTCTGCTCTGAACATGAAGGAGCTCGTCTCAGATCAATACACACCAGCGATGACTCACAATCCCCCTGCCACACACACACACACACTTCAAAACATGCCTGATACGCAAAGCCTTGACAGGGTCCCTTTGTGTGTGTGTGTGTGTGTGTGTGTGTGTGTGTGTGTGTGTGTGTGTGTGTGTGTGTGTGTGTGTGTGTGTGTGTGTGTTATCTCTCTACCACGCAAATATCTATCTACTCCCATACTCTCTACTCCAATATCGCTCTACTCAATATCTCTCTACTTCCAATATCTTCTCTACTCCAATATCTCTCTACGGCCAATATCTCTCTACCCCAATATGCTCTCTACCCCAATATCTCCTCTACTCCAATATCTTCTCTAACGCCAATCATTCTCTACGCCACTATCGCTCTAAGCCCAATAATCCTCTCTACGCCAATATCGGCTCTAACCCCAATATCTCTCTAGCCAATATCGCGTCATACCCCAATCTTCTTACTCCAATATCTCTCTGCCCCCCTCCAATATAGTGCTAGAGCTGCACGCAGCTTAATACTCTCTCCGCCAATATCTCTCTACGTCTCGAAATATATCGATCTTACTCCAATATCTCTCTACTGGCGAAAGATCGCTCTACCCCAATATCTGCTATCTACTCCAGATATCTATCTGACTCCAAGTAATCTCTCTACGCCGAATATCGCTCTAACCCCCAATATCCTCTACTCCAATATTTCTCTACTCCAAATATCTCTCGTACTCCAGATATCTCTCTACGCCAATAGTCTGCTCTACC
>NW_019946235.1:0-8296 GCF_002910315.2 Salvelinus sp. IW2-2015 | reverse complement strand
GTGTGGTGTGTGTGGTGTGTGTGTTGTGTGTGTGTGTGTGTGTGATTAATGATAGAGTGTTCACAAAGGAAGCCCAATTCTGATCTTTTATTCCACTAATTGGTCTTTTGCCCAATACAATCAGAGCTTTTCACATCAGCTCTTTTTCAGAGATGATTTGATTGACCAATTAGTGAAAGAAATATCAGAATTGGGCTTCCTGTGTTAACGCATCTTAAATCACACACACACACACACACACACACACACACACACACACACACACACACACACACACAACACACACACCACACCCAATATCGCTCTACTCCAATATCTCTCTACTCCAATATATCTCTACTCCAATATCTCTCTACGCCAATATCTCTCTACCCCAATATCTCTCTACCCCAATATCTCTCTACTCCAATATCTCTCTACTCCAATATCTCTCTACGCCAATATCGCTCTACTCCAATATCTCTCTACTCCAATATCGCTCTACCCCAATATCTCTCTACGCCAATATCGCTCTACCCCAATATCTCTCTACTCCAATATCGCTCTACCCCAATATCTCTCTGCCCCCCTCCAATATCTCTCTACCCCAATATCTCTCTACCCCAATATCTCTCTACGCCAATATCGCTCTAACCCAATATCTCTCTACTCCAATATCGCTCTACCCCAATATCTCTCTACTCCAATATCGCTCTACCCCAATATCTCTCTACTCCAATATCTCTCTACTCCAATATCTCTCTACTCCAATATCGCTCTACCCCAATATCGCTCTACCCCTCCCCTCCCCTCCAACCACTTTCTATCCCTCGTTCCACCACTCCTCCCCTGCCTTACCGGCTCAAGCCAAACCTGACCCATGCCTTCAGCCACAAGGGGCAGTCCTATCTCTTTCCTCTTTGGGGTTATGCAACACACACAGACAGATCTCTTCACACCATGTTCAGCAGGAAGCCTCCGGTCTGGGAGGTGAACTTGTCGGCAGACTGGGCGGGGCCAAAGGTCCCGCCTCCAGACCTGCTCAGGGTGTACTTTCCTTCCCCTGTGTCACTAGATAGATAGAACAAGTAAACAATGTCTAATCTGAGTCTTATGTCAACATTGACCACTGTCGGTGCAAACACACCTCCTTATGCAATGAGACAGTAATGACTGCTCTATAAGGAGAGAGATACAGGAGTTCATGACACACATGCTGGTCCCCTTACGTCTGCAGGCTCACAACAACAATTTAAAGTTTCACCCAACAACAAGTCAACCTAAAAACTTCTCACTGAACTAAGCCCAAGTCCAGTCACACACACACACACACGCACGCACGCACGCACGCACAAACACACACACTCACAAACACACACACCAAGGGAGTTGTGCAAAGACAAAAGAGAGGGAGTAAGAAAGAGAACGTTTGAAAGAGGGAGAGATTCATAGATAGGTAGAGAGAGAAAGAGAAAGAGGGAGAGATTCATAGATAGAAGGTAGAAAGAGGGAGAGATTCATAGATAGGTAGAGAGAGAAAGAGAAAGAGGGAGGGATTCATAGATAGAAGGTAGAGAAGGTAGAAAGAGGGAGAGATTCATATATATAAGGTAGAGAAGGTAGAAAGAGGGAGAGATTCATAGATAGAAGGTAGAGAAGGTAGAAAGAGGAGGATTCATAGATAGAAGTAGTAGAAAGAGGGAGAGATTCATAGATAGAAGGGTAGAGAGAGTAGAAGAGGGAGGTTTCATAGATGAAGGTAGAGAAGGTAGAAAGAGGGAGGATTATAGATAGAAGGTAGAGAAGTAGAAAGAGGGGAGATTCATAGATAGAAGGTAGAGGTAGAAGAGGGAGATATTATAGATGAAGGTAGAGAAGAGTAAAGAGGGAGGGATTCATGATAGAAGGTAGAGAAGGTAGAAAGAGGGAGAGATTCATAGATAGAAGGTAGAGAAGGTAGAAAAGAGGGAGAGATTCATAGATGAAGGTAGAAGGTAAAGAGGAGATTCATAGATAGAAGGTAGAGAAGGTAGAAAGAGGGAGGGATTCATAGATAGAAGGTGAAGAAGGTAGAAAGAGGGAGAGGATTCATAGATAGAAGGTAGAGAAGGTAGAAAGAGGGAGAGATTCATAGATAGAAGGTAGAGAGGTTAGAAAGGAGGGAGGATTCATAGATAGAAGTAGAGAAGGTAGAAAGAGGGAGGATTCATAGATAGAAGGTAGAGAAGGTAGAAAGAGGGAGAGATTCATAGATAGAAGGTAGAGAAGGTAGAAGAGGGAGGGAATTCATAGATAGAAGGTAGAGAAGGTAGAAAGAGGGAGGGATTCATAGATAGAAGGTAGAGAGTAGAAAGAGGGAGGATTCATAGATAGAAGGTGAGAAGGTAGAAAGAGGGAGAGATTCATAGATAGAAGGTAGAGAAGGTAGAAAGAGGGAGAGATTCATAGATAGAGTAGAGAAGGTGAGAGGGAGAGCTTCTAGATAGAGAGGTGAGAGAGAAGAAAGGGGAGATTCATAGATAGAGGTAGAGAAGGTAGAAAGAGGGAGGATTCATAGATGAAGGTAGAGAAGGTAAAAGAGGGAGGGATTCATAGATAGAAGGTAGAGAAGGTAGAAAGAGGGAGAGATTCATAGATAGAAGGTAGAGAAGGTAGAAAGAGGGAGAGATTCATAGATAGAAGGTAGAGAAGGTAGAAAGAGGGAGGGATTCATAGATAGAAGGTAGAGAAGGTAGAAAGAGGGAGAGATTCATAGATAGAAGGTGGAAGGTAGAAAGAGGAGGATTCATAGATAGAAGGGAAGAGGGAGAGATTCATAGATGAAGGTAGAGAAGGTAGAAGAGGGAGAGATTCATGTAGATAGGTAAGAAGGTGAAAGAGGGAGGATTATAGATAGAAGGTAGGAAGGAGAAAGAGGAGAGATTCATAGATAGAAGGTAGAGAGGTAGAAAGAGGGAGGATTCATAGATAGAGGTGAGAAGGTAGAAAGAGGGAGGGATCATAGATAGAAGGTAGAGAAGGTAGAAAGAGGGAGAGATTCATAGATAGAAGGTAGAGAAGTAGAAAGAGGGAGAGATTCATAGATGAAGGTAGAGAAGGTAGAAAGAGGGAGGGATTCATAGATAGATAGTTAGAGAAGGTAGAAGAGGGAGGGTTCATAGATAGAAGGTAGAGAAGGTAGAAAGAGGGAGGGATTCATAGATAGATTAGGTAGAGAAGGTAGGAAGAGGAGGGATTCATAGATAGAAGGTAGAGAAGGTAGAAAGAGGGAGGATTCATAGATTAGAAGGTAGAAAGGTAGAAGAGGGAGGATTCATAGATAGAAGGTAGAAAGAGGGAGAGATTCATAGATAGAAGGTAGAGAAGTAGAAAGAGGGAGAGATTCATAGATAGAAGGTAGAGAAGGTAGAAAGAGGGAGAGATTCATAGATAGAAGGTAGAGAGGTAGAAAGAGGAGGATTCATAATAGAAGGTAGAGAAGGTAGAAAGAGGGAGAGATTCATAGATAGAAGGTAGAGAAGGTAGAAAGAGGGAGGGATTCATAGATAGAAGGTAGAAAGGTTAGAAAAGAGGAGAGAGATTCATATATTAGGTAGAGAAGGTAGAAAGAGGAGAGTTCATAGATAAGAAGGTAGAGAAGGTAGAAAGAGGGAGGGATTCATAGATAGAAGGTAGAAAGAGGGGAGATTCATAGAATAGAAGGTAGAGAAGGTAGAAAGAGGGAGAGATTCATAGATAGAAGGTAGAGAAGGTTAGAAGAGGAGGAGATTCATAGATAGAAGGTAGAGGAAGGTAGAAAGAGGGAGAGATTCATAGATAGAAGGTAGAGAAGGTAGAAAGAGGGAGATATTCATAGATAGAAGGTAGAGAAGGTAGAAGAGGGGAGGGATTCATAGATAGAGTAGAGAAGGTAGAAAGAGGGAGAGATTCATAGATAGAAGGTAGAGAAGGTAGAAGAGGGAGAGATTCATAGATAGAAGGTAGAGAAGGTAAGAAAGAGGGAGGGATCATAGATAGAGGTAGAGAAGGTAGAAAGAGGGAGGATTCATAGATAGATAGGTAGAGAAGGTAGAAAAGAGGGAGGGATTCATAGATAGAAGGTAGAGAGGTAGAAAGAGGGAGAGATTCATAGATAGAAGGTAGAGAAGGTAGAAAGAGGGAGAGATTCATAGATAGAAGGTGAGAAGGTAGAAAGAGGGAGAGATTCATAGATAGAAGGTAGAGAAGATAGAAAGAGGGAGATTAGATAGATAGGTAGAGAAGGTAGAGAGGGAGGATTCATAGATGAAGGTAGAGAGGTAGAAAGAGGGAGGTTCATAGATAGAAGGTAGAGAAGGTAGAAAGAGGGAGAGATTCATAGATAGAAGGTAGAGAAGGTAGAAAGAGGAGAGATTCATAGATAGAAGGTAGAGAAGGTAGAAAGAGGGAGGGATTCATAGATAGAAGGTAGAGAAGGTAGAAAGAGGGAGAGATTCATAGATAGAAGGTAGAGAAGGTAGAAAGAGGGAGAGATTCATAGATAGAAGGTAGAGAAGGTAGAAAGAGGGAGGATTTAAGATAGATAGTTAGAAGGAGTAGAAAGAGAGAGGGATTCATAGATAGAAGGTAGAGAAGGTAGAAAGAGGGAGGGATTCATAGATAGATAGGTAGAGAAGGTAGAAAGAGGGAGGGATTCATAGATAGAAGGTAGAGAAGGTAGAAAGAGGGAGAGTTCATAGATAGAAGGTAGAGAAGGTAGAAAGAGGGAGGGATTCATAGATAGAAGGTAGAAGAGGAGAGATTCATAGATAGAAGGTAGGATAGAAAGAGGGAGGATTCATAGATAGGGTAGAGAAGGTAGAAAGAGGGAGGGATTCATAGATAGAAGGTAGAGAAGGTAGAAAGAGGGAGAGATTCATAGATAGAAGGTAGAGAAGGTAGAAAGAGGGAGGGATTCATAGATAGAAGGTAGAGAGGTAGAAAGAGGGAGAGATTCATAGATAGAAGGTAGAGAGGTAGAAAGAGGAGATTCATAGATAGAAGTAGAGAGGTAGAAGAGGGAGGATTCATAGATAGAAGGTAGAGAAGGTAGAAGAGGAGAGATTCATAGATAGAAGGTAGAGAAGGTAGAAGAGGAGAGATTCATAGATAGAGAGAGAAGTGAAAGAGGGAGAGAGGCTAACTGCACGTCTTTATATGAGGTGTTTAGAAATAAACTCCAGACCAGACGCTGACAGAGAAGAGAGTTAGGACAGAGTTATTCATACTGTGACCTCCACACACACTACACTCACACACCACTCCCGATTCCAGCTGCCCTTGTCTGGAGAGTGAATAGAACATTCCATTCCATTCAACCAAATGTACTCTTTCCGGCCAGGGCTGGCGTCTTTCCATTTATCCGTGTGTGTGTTTAGGTTGTATGTGTGTAAACTGGATGAGGATCAGGAGGTCACTTTAATTCTCTCTCTCCTTATAGAGCAATCATTACTGTCTTATTGCATAAGGAGGTGTGTTTTCCCAGTGGTTTCTCTCTCTCTCTCTCTCTTCTCTCTTCTCTCTCTCTCTCTCTCTCTCTCTCTCTCTCTCTCATAATTTTAAAGGGCTTTATTGGCATGGGAAACCAAAGCCAAAGCAAGTGAAATAGATAATAACATAAGTGAAATAAACAATAAAAAATGTACAGTAAACATTACACTCACAGAAGTTCCAAAATAATAAAGACATTTCAAATGTCATATTATGTCTATATACAGTGTTGTAACAATGTGCAAATAGTTAAAGTACAAAAGCGAAAATAAATAAACTATAGGTTGAATTTACAATGGAGTTTGTTCTTTTGCGTACGGCCCACAGACCCCAGCCACCCTAGTCATATACTGTTCTCTCTGCTACCGCACGGCAAGCAGTACCGGAGCGCCAAGTCTAGGTCCAAAAGGCTTCTTAACAGCTTCTACCCCCAAGCCATAAGACTCCTGAACAGCTAATCAAAGGGCTACCCAGACCCCTCTTTTACGCTGCTGCTACTCTCTGTTAATTATCTATGCATAGTCACTTTAACTCTACCTACA
The DNA here is from genome assembly GCF_002910315.2 of Salvelinus sp. IW2-2015. Classification (NCBI taxonomy): domain Eukaryota; kingdom Metazoa; phylum Chordata; class Actinopteri; order Salmoniformes; family Salmonidae; genus Salvelinus; species Salvelinus sp. IW2-2015. The sequence goes on along the minus strand of NW_019946235.1, from coordinate 2,267 downwards.
TGTACATATTACCTCAATTACCTCGACTAACCGGTGCCCCCGCACATTGACTCTGTACCAGTACCCCTGTATATAGCCTCGCTATTGTTATTTTACTGCTGCTCTTTAATCATTTGTTACTTTCATTTTCAAATTTTGACTTTTCTATTTTTTTTTTTACTTAAGACTTATTTTTCTTAAAACAGCATTGTTGGTTAAGGGCTTGTAAGTAAACATTTCACTGTTGTATTCGGCGCATGTGACAAATAATATTTGATTTGATTTGATTCACTGGTTGTCCTTTTCTTGGGGCAACAGGTCACAAATCTTGCTGCTGTGATGGTACACTATGGTATTTCATCCAATAGATATGGGAGTTTATCAAAATTGGATTGTTAAAAAAAAATCTTTGTGGGTCTATGTAATCTGAGGGAAATACGTGTCTCTAATATGGTCATACATTTGGCAGGAGGTCAGGAAGTGCAGCTCAGTTTCCACCTCATTTTGTGGGCAGTGTGCACATTGCCTGTTTTCCTTTGAGAGCCATGTCTGCCTAAGGCGGCCTCTCTCAATAGCAAGGCTATCCTCACTGAGTCTGTACATAGTCAAAGATTTCCTTATTTTTTGGGTCAGTCACAGTGGTCAGGTATTCTGCTACTGTGTACTCTCTGTTTAGGGCCAAATAGCATTCTAGGTTGCCTTGTTTTTTTGCTAATTCTTTCCAATGTGTCAAGTAATTATCTTTTTGTTTTCTCATGATTTGGTTGGGTCTAATTGTGTTGCTGTCCTGGGACTCTGAGGGTTCTGTTTGTGTTTGTGAACAGAGCCCCAGGACCAGCTTGCTTAGTGGACTCTTCTCCAGGTTCATCTCTCTGTAGGTGATGGCTTTGTTATGGAAGGTTTGGGAATTGCTTCCTTTTAGGTGATTGTAAAATTTAACGGCTCTTTTTTTTGGTGGGGGGATAATTAGCGGGTATCGGCCTAATTCTGCTCTGTATGCATTATTTGGTGTTTTACATTGTACACAGAGGATATTTTTGCAGAAATTCTCAATTTGGTGTTTGTCCCATTTTGTGAATTCTTGGTTGGTGAGCGGAACCCCAGACCTCACAACCATAAAGGGCAATGGGTTCTATAACTGATACAAGTCATTTTTGCCAGATTCTAATTGGTATGTCGAATTTAATGTTCCTTTCGATGGCATATAAGGCCCTTCTAGCCTTGTCTCTCAGATCGTTCAACAGCTTTGTGGAAGTTACCTGTGGCGCTGATGTTTAGGCCGAAGTATGTGTAGTTTTTTGTGTGCTGTAGGACAACGGTGTCTAGATGGAATTTGTATTCGTGGTATTCATCAGCAAACAGTAGACATTTGACTTCAGATTCTAGTAGGGTGAGGCCGGGTGCTGCAGACTGTTCTAGTGCCCTCGCCAATTTCTTGATATATATGTTGAAGAGGGTGGGGCTCTCTCTCTCTCTCTCTCTCTACACACACATACTGTAATCACAGAGGTGGGCCTCTCTCTTTTCACAGTTCACAGGAAGACACACCTTCTCCTGCCGTTAAAGAGGCTTGGCTAACGTGTGGGTCCCACACACACATGCACACACACACACACACACCCTATCTCCCTTCATACATCCCTTCCTGAGCTCAGTGGTCCATTACATAAGGCCACATGCTCAAAGATCTCTGTGTTTACCATCCATTTCCTCCAATCATGACTGCCCTGAGGGGAGGGTGTTGGCAGACCAAGCCCCCCCTATCTGTCCTATCAGAGCCTTGAAATGTTGGCATGGTCTGTCTCATTGTCCTGCTGGCCCTCTAGTAGGTCAGTGTGATTTTACATCACAACAACATTTCGCAATATTATTTTTGGACTATATTATATCAATATTTGACTTTTTAAAATATTTTATTTTATTTTCTACTTTAGGTAGAGTTAGCTAGCGCCAGTCGGCTGTACCTGCGCCAAAAATCAGTAGACATATGGTGACCAATATGTTTAAAACATCAAATCACAAAAAAAATCCCAGTATCGAATCACAATACATATAGAATCGGCACCTAAATATGGTGATAATGTCGTATCGTGAGGTCCCTGGCAATTCCCAGCCCTAGTGACAACATGTGGTTGACTTATGCTCAGTTACTGCACTCACTAACACACCACACACATAGATATCTAGAGGGTGTGAATGTGTTTACAACATACAGTACACAGGACATCAACATACAAACCGACTGCATGAAACAAACACACACACACACACACACACACACACACACA
>NW_019946234.1:23412-34964 GCF_002910315.2 Salvelinus sp. IW2-2015 | reverse complement strand
TATGCAATTGAGTATACACAATCGACTCTTTACATGTCCCCCCGGAAAAAAAAAGAAGGAGGACCCTTACGCAAGTTTGACAGATACCCCATCAGATACCATGCTACACATGAAAAAGGAGAGAGACCAGCAGGGAGAGCAACCCGATGTGCACAGATCTCCCTTGAGAGAGAGAGACTAATAGGAAGGTTGAGAGAGAGAGAAGGATGAAGCAGACGAATACGAGAAAGTGATGAGTGAGAGAAGGAGAGACCAGAGAGCAGGCGAGGAAAAGAAAAGTGCGTACTGGTACAAGATAAGGGACCAAGGCTAGTATCCTACTGTTTCATATCATCAAAGATGCTTAACTAAAGGAACAACAATGAGGTTCCCCATCCATAGATCACTCACAGAAGTCATTCCAAACACCCGATCTGAGAGGAGCGCAGGCTCCCAGCAAAGGCAAGAGCCACTGCCCCCACATCAAATCCCATAAAAAAGCCAGTCAACCCCCCATGTCGGTTATGGCACTTGCGACATATCTGCATGGGGACGAACCATAGCAGCCCAGCTGACATCGTACTTTGTTTGGAGAATGAGATGGACCATCTATATCTGCAAGAGATCCATGGCCAGCTTGAATGGATACATGAGCGAAACATTAGCAAAAACCAGTTCTCATGCCCCTATGGTCAGTGAATACCTACCAACTCTATAAATCGCTAGTCTCAGCAGTGAGTGGATAATAAAAGGGGGGAAGACTCGTCAACAAGAACTGAGCAGCAGCTTATGACGTTATGGGGAACTACACCAGCCAGAGCCAACGGTTAAAGTGAGGGAAAACGGAAGGCAAACCCTATTCAACCCAACCGTTGAACAGCCAGCGCCTAAGGTGGTGAACTACAAACAAGCCAGCTATGGTGTACTACAAAACAGCAGCTATGGTAACTACAAAACAGCCGCATGATGGTTATGGGGAAACTACAAAACAGCCAGCTATGGTTATGGGGGAACTACAAACAGCCAGCTATGGTTATGGGAACTACAAACAGCCAGGCTCTATGGTTATGGTGAACTACAAACAGCCAGCTATGCGTTATGGGGAACTACAAACAGCCAGCTATGGTTCAGGGCGAACTACAATTACAGCTACACTAGACCTTATGGATCCGTTATTAGGCGCCGCAAAATACAATCTAAAACTTAGAAACCAAGCTAGTGTGTTTTTCTAATGACTGGGAACTATACAACCCAGCCAGCCATTACTGGGAGCGATGATATCTACAATACAGCCAAATCGTCTGTGGTTGGCTTGGAGCATTCAATAGTCTGTGGGGAAACTAACAAACGTATGCAGCCTTGCTCATGCATGGGAGTATGGGACGGTGACAGGAACTACAGATACTAGCCAGCAACATAATAGAATGGATTGGTTCTTGATCGAGGATGCGAAAAAATTATTGTGTGAGGTGGAGACATTTGAAAGCAATATCGCAAAGTGAAACTTACAGAAACCAGCGCACACTCAGTCCACAGGCCAAGTTTTAATGCTGATTAAGCTGTTGGTTTGTACAAATGGGAAATGGCGTCGCTTCAAAACAAATGAGCGACAAAGAGCCACCAAGCTAAGCAGGCTAATAAGTGTTACATTGCCAATGTTCGTCCGAACTTAGTCTATGAACAGACACACAAGAATAGCTTAAGTGGACACAATGTCAAGTTTGAGTGCCAATAGTTCACCAAGGGCCACCCGCAATGAAGAAACACGAGGGAAGCCCGAGGGAACTACAAACAGCAGTATAGGGCACACTACAAACAGACCCTAGGCTATGGTTATGAGGGGTAACCTACCAAAAGCAGTTATGGAGTTATGGGAACTACAAACAGCCAAGACAGCTATGGTATGCGGGGGAACTACAAACTAAGCCAGCTAGTGGTTATGTGCGGAAACTAACGAAAACAGCCAGCTATGGTTAGTGGGGAACTACAAACAGCCAGCCATATATGGTTATGCGACCGACAACTACCAACAGCCAGCTTATATGCGGCGATATTACTACAAACTCTAAAGGAAAGTAAATGATCAGACCGGCTATGCGTTATGGGGACGATACAAACAGCCAGCATTAAGAAGTATGGAATGGAGCGGAACTGACAGAAACAGCCAGCTTATTTATATGCGTTTCTAGTCGGTGGGATTTACTTTCAATACCATCCCTCAGCTTCATTCAATGCATTGCGACCAACTGATCAGAGATACAGGGTCAGCCGGCGATAGTTATGCCACTTACGGGATCTACACTATTTACAAAGCAGTACCCAGCTTTATGGTTATGGCGGAACTACAAACACCAGCTATGGTTATGGGGAACTACAAACAGCCAGCTATGGCGGAACACAAAGCATAGGCATCCGGTGCTCCATTTGTAATTAATGATGTGGCGAATCTACTATAAACAAGCTCGCAGCGTAGTGCTAAGCAGGAAACTAACATAACAAGCCGCATCGACGGTAGATATGCGGTCCACAAGTGTACTACACAATACAGCCACTCCCATATAAGTTATGGACTGTACAAATCAATACAAGACCAGCTCATGTTATTGGGTGTACTACAAACAGCCAGCTATGGTTATGGGGCGAACTTAACAAACATTTGTCGCAGCCTCATGGTCAATTTTACGGCTCGCCGGAACTACAAAACAGCCCATGCGTAAGGGGACACACATAACAAAACGGCCAGCAGCCTATAACAATTGAGGCTGTCTGCCTGTGGAGAGTGGAGATGTGTTGAGATGTCTTAGCATTATCCTGCTGTCATCACATTGGGTGATGCCACAACTGGCGCCACAATTGGCACCCCAGCCGTCATCCCCGGTTTGGCCGGGGTCTAGGCCGTCATTGTAATAAGGAATTTGTTTACCAAAAGGCCAGGAGTAGTTGCGTGCTGCAGCCCAGAAGGCATAGGAAAGTGGGGTGCGAGCCTCCTCCTGAGCAAGCGCCACAGGATCACACGAACTAGCGTCTGCCTCATGTCCTCAGATGAAGGCACACGGATGCCAGCGACAGGTAACATAGAGCCTCCTGAAAGGCACTAGATGTGAGAGGTCAGTAGGCTGCGGCATGTTCGTAGAAGGCACAGAAGTGGACAGATATGGCCACTCCAATACCTTGACTTTGTTTGTCCTTAAGCATTTGGCACAACTTTGGAAAGTAGTAGGGTCATTGTCCATTTGAAGGCCATTTGGACTAAGCTTAACTTCTACTGGATCGTCTTAGATGTTGCTCAAGTATATCCATTCATAACTCTTGCCGCTATGATGCCAATCTTATTTTGTGAAGTGCGTTGAACCATCCCTCCTTGCAGCAAAGCACCCCCACATGATGCTGCCCCCCGCGGCTCTCGTGATTGGTGTCTTCTCTTTGCAAGCCTTCCCCTTTCTCCTCCAAACATACTGATCGTGTCATTATGCCAAAGTTTCAGTTCTATTTGTGTTTATCAGATCAGAGGACATTTCTCCAAAAATACAATCTGTTTATGGCCCTGTGTTATTGGCTCTGTCCGTTGTGTGTTGGCCTTGGTAGTCTGGTGTTTGACTGGGTTTTGGAGCTGTGGCTCTCCGTGCTTCTCGCCTTTCAGGTTATGTCGATATAGGACTCGTTTTTACTGGTTGATAGTCTTTGTACCTGTTTCCTCCAGATCTTCACAAGGTCCTTACGTTGATCTGGGATTGATTTGCACTTTTCGCATCAAAAGTACGTTCATCTCTAGGAGACAGAACGCGTCTCCTTCCTGAGCGCTATGACGGCTGCGTGGTCCCATGGTGTTTATACTTGCAAAACTTTTTTGTACAGATGAAGGTGGTACCTTCAGGCATTTGGAAATTGCTCCAAAGATGAACCAGACTTGTGGAGGTTTTTTTCTGAGGTCTTGGCTGATCTTCTTTTTGATTTTCCATGATGTCAAGCAAAGAAACACTGATTTGAAGTTAGGCCTTGAAAATACATCCTCCAGGTACACCTCCAATTGACTCAAATGATGTCAATTAGTTTATCAGAAGCTCATAAAGCCATGACATCGTTTTCTGAATTTTCCAATCTTTTTAAAGGCACAGCTCAACTTAGTGTATGTAAACTTTGACCCACTGGAATTGTGATACAGTGAGTTATAAGTGAAAATATCTGTCTTGTAACGATTGTTGGAAAAAATTACTTGTGTCATGCACAAAATAGATGTCCTATTTCGACTTGCCAAAACTATAGTTTGTGTAACAGACAATTTCGTCGGAATGGTTGTAAACAAATTTTATATGGACTCCAACCTAAGTGTATGTAAACTTCCGACTTCAACTGGTTGTGTTCCTTGACCATAGCCCACATTCCAGCACATAGAAAAACCTTTTGCCAATTATATAGCACAGCTGAAAACTGTTGTCCTGATTAAAGAAGCAATAAAACTGGCCTTCTTTAGTTGAGTATCTGGAGCATCAGCATTTGTGGGTTCGATTACAGGCTCAAAATGTCCAGAAACAAAGACCTTTCTCAACGTCAACAGTAAAGAGGCGACTCCTGGATGCTGGCCTTCTAGGCAGAGTTCCTCTGTCCAGTGTCTGTGTTCTTTTGCCCATCTTAATCTTTAATTTTTATTGGCCAGTCTGAGATATGGCTTTTTCTTTGGAACTCTGCCTAGAAGGCCAGCATCCCGGAGTCGCCTCTTCACTGTTGACGTTGAGACTGGGGTTTTGCGGGTATTATTTAATGAAGCTGCCAGTGAGAGGCGTCTGATTCTTTAACTATAGATATAGTCTAGTGAGTGTGTATATAATGTGTATATATTGTGTATAGTGTATAGTGTGTGTATATAGTGTGTATATATAGTCTAGTGAGTGAGTATATAGTGTGTATATATTGTGTATATATTGTGTATAGTGTATAGTGTGTGTATATAGTGTGTATATATAGTCAAGTGAGTGAGTATATAGTGTGTATATAGTGTGTATATAGTGTGTATATATAGTCTAGTGAGTGAGTATATAGTGTGTATATATTGTGTATATATTGTGTATATAGTGTGTATGTATAGTCTAGTGAGTGTGTATATAGTGTGTATATATTGTGTATATAGTGTGTATGTACAGTCTAGTGAGTGTGTATATGTTTGTATATATAGTCTAGTGAGTGTGTATATAGTGTATATATAGTGTGTATATATAGTCTAGTGAGTGTGTATATAGTGTGTATATATATAGTCTAGTGAGTGTGTATATAGTGTATATATAGTGTGTATATATAGTCTAGTGAGTGTGTATATAGTGTGTATATAGTGTGTATATATAGTCTAGTGAGTGTGTATATGGTTGTATATATAGTCTAAGGATTGTACATGAGATCAGAGCAAGATAGAGTCAGTACAGATAGTTTAATTTACTATTTTACAGTCTTGTTATTAAGCAGTCTTATGGCTCGAGTTGAAGCTGTTTCGGAGCCTGTTGGTCCAAGAGCAGATGCTCCGGTACCGTTTGCCGGACAGTAGCAGATCCTCCGGTACCGTTTGCCGGACAGTAGCAGATGCTCCGGTACCGTTTGCCGGACAGTAGCAGACGCTCCGGTACCGTTTGCCAGACAGTAGCAGACGCTCCGGTACCGTTTGCCGGACAGTAGCAGATGCTCCGACCTGTTTGCGACAGTAGCAGAGTGAAAAGTCTCTATCTGTTACGCCATCCTACAGAATCCATCATCTCTCTTCTGTTCCACAGACACAGATCCCACACCACACGGTCGTGTTTAACTAACCGTGTGGGGACACACCATTGAATCCATCAAAATTGTATTTTCTTTAACCCCAAACCTAACCCAAACCTACCCTAGTCCTAGTCCTAACCCTAAACCTAACCTTCAACCCCTAACCCTAATTCTAAACCTAAGTCTAACCCTGTTTCTAGTAGTATAGTTAACACACACACACACACACACACACACACACACACACACACACACACCAACACCACAACCACACACACATCACACACACACACACACACACACACACACACCACACGTCTGTATTTCTGTTTACATCCGGTACATTTTCCCTGAGGCTCCACTGGGATATCTGGTGATATCCCCCAGGGAGCGTGTGTGTATCGGCTGTTGGCAGCCAGGCTCTGACTGTTTGTGTGTGTCGGCTGTTGGTCAGCCAGGCTCTGACTGATGTGTGTTGTCGCGGCTGTTGGAGCCAGCTCTGACTGTGTGTGTGTGTCGGTGCTGTTGGCAGCCAAGGCTCTTACTGTGATGGGTGTGTAGGCTGTTGGCAGCAGGCTCTGACTGTGTTGTGTGTCGGGCTGTTGGCAGCCAGGCTCTGACTGGTGTGTGTGCGGCTTGTTGCAGCCAGGCCTGACTGTAGTGTGTGTCGGGCTGTGGCAGCCTAGTGCCTGACTGTGTGTGTGGAACGGAAGAAAATTGATGGTATCTGTAGGATGTGTATTTGGCCAGCCGGCAACAGGAGCGCATAACAGAAATGATACTTGTGTGAGATTGAGGGTAGTTTCTGTAGTGTGAGGAGACAGACACACAGACAGACAGACACACAGCAGACAGACCCACTCACCCCCCCACTCAACACACTCATACCCCCCCCCCCACTCAACCCTCCACCCCCCCCCCCCACCCACTGAAACACACTCAACCCCCGCCCCCCACTCAACCCTCCACCCCCCCCCCACCACCCACTGAACACACTCAACCCCCCCCCCACCCACTCACCCCCACTCAACACACTCAACCCCCGCCCCCCCACTCAACCTCCACCCCCCCCCCCCACCCACTGAACACACTCAACCCCCGCCCCCACTCAACCTCCACCCCCCCCCCCCCACCCACTCAACACACTCAACCCCAGCAGAAGAAACGTCTCCGTTAAATGTTGATATTTGTTTTGCGTTCACGATTCAATATCCAGTCTGTCTTCAAAATAACGATTGATATCTTGGATTCATGCCTCCATCTCAACCCCACCCAAAAAAAATCAAATCAAACTTTAAATGCACTTTAAAATAACGTTGGATTTTAATTCGTCTTATTCATCAATTTAGAATTTTGGTTGAGATTGAGACGTGAATCCAACATAGCATTAACTTGTGGATTAAATTTGAAGTCAACCAACCATCCTTCATATACAAGACAATACCCAAAGGTAAAAAGATTAACAATATTTCTGACGTTTCTATGTGGAATTTTCAATGCAATTTCAATATATGCAAAGTTCTGATGATTATATGTTGAAATTAGATTGATGTTAATCACCTGTTAGTCAAGCTAAGTCAACGTATTTAAGTTGGGGTTTTACACTAATTTCAATGTTTACAACACTGGTGGAAATCAGATGAAAACAGTAGTGGTTGATGACTTTTTTCAAATCTGTCACGTTCCTGACCTTATTTCCTTTGTTTTGTCTTTATTTAGTTGGTCAGGACGTGAGCTGGGTGGGTATAGTCTATGTTCTATGTTTCTAGGTTAGGTGTGTCTTATTGGCCTGATATGGTTCTCAATCAGAGGCAGGTGTTTTACGTTGTCTCTGATTGGGAACCATATTTAGGTAGCCTGTTTTCACTGTTGGTTTGTGGGTGATTGTTCCTGTTCGTGCGTTCATGTGTTCTATGTTCTCTAGTTCAGGACTGTAGCTTCGTTGGTTTTCGTCTGTTTATTGTTTTTGTTCGTATTGAAAAAGTTTTCCAATAAATATGGATACATACCACGCTGCGCTTTGGTCCTCCTCTCTTTCCACCGACGAAAGACGTTACAAAATCCAATGTATTTTCCCCGTCGATTTCACGTCACAATGTGTTGATGAATTACATTGAAACAACGTTGATTCAACGTTTGCCCAGTGGGAAAATGATTCACCCAGAGAAGAGGCTGAGTCTGTAATACGTTCTGAAATGATTCAGAACTATTTGGAACCAAGGACTGATCATCCACAAAAGTGGGGACAAATCTGACCCCAATAACTACCGTGGGATATGTGTCAACAGCAACCTTGGGAAAATCCTCTGCATCATTCACAACAGACAGTGAAAACAATGTGCTGAGCCAATGTCAAATTGTCTTTTTACCAAATTACCGTAAGACAGACTACGTATTCACCCTGCACACTAATTGACAAACAAACAAACCAAAACAAAGTCTTCTCATTATTTGTTAATTTCAAAAAAGCTTTTGACTCAATTTGGCATGAGGGTCTGCTATACAAATTGATAGAAAGTGGTGTTGGGAGAAAAACATACGACATTATAAAATCCATGTACACAAACAAGTGTGTGGTTAAAATTGGGAGAAAACACATACATTTCTTTCCACGGGGCCGTGGGCTGAGACAGGGATGCAACCTAAGCCCCACCCTCTTCAACATATACATTCATGGTCAAATGTTTTGAGAATGACACAAATATTAATTTTCACAAAATCTGCTACCTCAGTTTGTATGATGGCAATTTGCATATACTCCAGAATGTTATGAAAAGTGATCAGATGAATTGCAATTAATTGCAAAGTTCCTCTTTGCCATGCAAATGAACTGAATCGCCCAAAAACTTATCCACTGCATTTCAGCCCTGCCACAAAAGGACCAGCTGACATCATGTCAGTGATTCTCTCGTTAACACAGGTGTGAGTGTTAACGAGGACAAGGCTGGAGATCACTCTATCATGCTGATTGAGTGCGAATGACAGACTGGAAACTTCAAAAGGAGGGTGGTGCTTGGAATCATTGTTCTTCCTCTGTCAACCATGGTTACCTGCAAGGAAACACATACCGTCATCATTGCTTTGCACAAAAAGGGCTTCACAGGCAAGGATATTGCTGCCAGTAAGATTACACCTAAATCAACCATTTATCGGATCATCAAGAACTTCAAGGAGAGCGGTTCAATTGTTTTGAAGAAGGCTTCAGGGCGCCCAAGAAAGTCCAGCAAGCGCCAGGACCGTCTCCTAAAGTTGATTCAGCTGCGCGATCAGGGCACCACCAGTACAGAGCTGCTCAGGAGATGGCCCAGCAGCCAGGTTTGGGGTGTGAGTGCATCTGCACGCACAGTGAGGGCGAAGACTTTGGATGATGGCCTGGTGTCAAGAAGGGCAGCAAATAAGCCACTTCTCTCCAGGAAAAACATCAGGGGACAGACTGATATTCTGCCAAAAGGTACAGGGATTGGACTGCTGGGACTGGGGTAAAGTCCTTTTCTCTGATGAATCCCTTTCCGATGTTTGGGTTATCCGAAAAAAGCTTGTCCGGGAGAAGACAAGGTGAGCGCTACATCAGTCCTGTGTCATGCCAACTTTAAGCATCCTGAGACCATTCATGTGTGGGTTGCTTCTCAGCCAAGGAGTGGCTCACTCACAATTTTGCCTAAAACACAAGCCAGAATAAAGAATGGTACCAACACATCTCCGAGAGCAACTTCTCCCAACCATCCAGAACAAGTTTGGTGAGAACCAATGCCTTTTCCAGCATGATGGAACACCTTGCCATAAGGCAAAAGTGATAACTAAGTGGCTCGGGGAACAAAACATTGATATTTTGGGTCCATGGCCAGGAAACTCTCCAGACCTTAATTGACAGCATGCAGGGCGGATTGCAGAGGTCTTGGAAAGAAGGGTCAACACTGCAAATATGACTCTTTGCATCAACTTCATGTAATTGTCCAATAAAAGCCTTTGGACACTTATGAAATGCTTATATTAATTCAGATTCCATAGTAACATCTGACAAAAATATCTAAACACTGAAGCACAAAACTTTGCGGAAATTAATATTTGTGTCATCTCAAAATCTTTTGGCCACGACTGTATATCAACAATTGGCGAGGGCACTAAGTCTGCAGCACCCGCCTCAACCCTACTAGAACAGTCTGCAGCACCCGGCCTCACCCTACTAGAACAGTCTAGCAGCACCCGCCTGCTCACCTACTAGAACAGTCTGCAGCACCCGGCCTCACCCACTAGAACAGTCCTGCAGCACCCGGCCTCACCCTACTAGAACAGTCTGCAGCAACCCGGCCTCACCCTACTAGAAAAACCGTCTGCAGCACCCGGCCTCACCCTACTTGAACAGTCTGCAGCACCCGGTCTACCCTACTAGAACAGTCTGCAGCACCCGCCTCACCCTACTAGAACAGGCTTGCAGCACCCGGCCTCAACCCTACTAGAACGTCTGCAGCAGCCCGCCTCACCCTACTAGAACGTCTTGCAGCACCCGGCCTCACCCTACTTGAACAGTCTGCAGCACCCGGTCTCACCCTACTAGAACAGTCGCAGCACCCGGCCCACCCTACTTGAACAGTCTGCAGCACCCGGCTCACCCTACTAGAACAGTCTGCAGCACCCGGCCTCACCCTACTAGAACAGTCTGCAGCACCGGCCTCACCCTACTAGAACCGTCTGCAGCACCCGGCCTCACCCTACTAGAACAGTCTGCAGCACCCGGCCTCACCCTACTAGAACAGTCTGCAGCACCCGGCCTCACCCTACTAGAATCTGAGGTCAAATGATCTGGTGCCTATTTTAACTGCACACTAATTGTTTGTGTACAAGGATTTTATAATGTCGTATGTTTTTCTCCCAACTCCACTTTCCAACAATTTGTATAGCTGCAAAATTGAGTCAAAATCTATTTTAGGAAATCATCATAATATGAGAAGATTTTACCTGTGTTTTGGTTTGTTTGTTTGTCCGTTAGGGTGTGCAGGGTGAATACGTGGTCTGTCGTACGGTAATTTTGGTAAAACCCCAATTTGACATATGCTCAGTACATTGTTTTCACTGAGGAAATGTACAAATTTGTCTCCACTTTTTTGGATTGGGGTGATCAGTCCCTGGTTCCAAATATTGGGGGAGATGCCAGAGCTGAGGATGATGATAAAGAGTTTTAGTATAGACACTTGGAATTTGTGATCTGTATATTTTATCCTTTAACTTTGGATACCATCAACAGCGCAGGCATTTTTGGGTTGGAGTGTTTGTATTTTGTCCTGTAGTTCATTCTTTCTGTCTCCGTCTCTCTCCCTCTCTATCTGTCTCTCTCTCGCTCTTTCTCTCTCTCTCTCTCTCCCTCTCTTTCCGTCTCTCTCCCTCTCTTTCTGTCTCTCCCTCTCTTTCTGTCTCTGTCTCTCTCCCTCTCTTTCTGTCTCTCTCTCTCTCTCTCTCTCTCTCTCTCTCTCTCTCTCTTTCTCTGTCTCTCTCCTAAAAGGTTTCCTGATACATTCCTTAGTTTTGAGAGTGTCTCCAGGTTTATTTCCTGGCCTGCATGTCTGTGTGTCTATGCTGTCTATGCCCCTATCCCCTCCACTGTACCCTGTCCCTCTGCAACCATAACAGGGGATTAAAGCCAGGATGGTAACAGGATGGCACGGCAACAATCGACCTCAGGTGACTGAAACATCATTACTGCTGCAGCTGGGAGGAACATCATTACTGCTGCAGCTGGGAGGAACATCACCTGAACATCATTACTGCTGCAGCTGGGAGGAACATCACCTGAACATCATTACTGCTGCAACGCAGGTAATGGGATGTTCCCCGCA
>NW_019946234.1:14369-23387 GCF_002910315.2 Salvelinus sp. IW2-2015 | reverse complement strand
ACTTCCGGTGCCATAGACAACTATGAACTTTTGAGCCAATAATAGGAAGGCTAGGTGCGAAGCCTGGACAACACAATATGAAAACGCGACATTTCTCCATCAAAATGATCTGAGCGTTGAGGTCACACTTTCATATAAGCCAAGTTTGTAGGCATGATGGCGGATAGAATAGCTTAGCTAAGTGCAACAAGACGCAATTACACACACCCACTAAAATTACATTCTCCAACCACGCTAGTCTCATCGCTTGGTAGCTAGGTATTTGGACATTATAATTTAAGATCACAAATGCGATCTAGATTATTTCCATGAAATCAGCTCCTGTGTTAAGCTGTTCGGCAGAGAAGTTGCAGGCTGTCTTCAGCTAGGCTAGCTATAGTCATGTTGCTAGCTGGTGGGAATTATGTTCTATGACTATTAGCTAGCTAGTCTTAAAAAAAACATTTGGTCTATGTAGGCAGTTTATGGGATTATGTGGATGCGAGTGAACCTCTACGAATCACTGTTGTTATTGTTCATTCCTTGTTACAGTAGGTTTATTCAGAATTACTAACCAGAATGACAGGAGGCTGTAAGTTTCCCAAGGAAGCAGAACTTTAATCCATGGTAGGAAGTCCTACATGACTCAAACCCAAAAACATAGGAGGGCGAGAGTCGTGCGCGGAGGGGTCGCTCGGGCTTCAGCGGCGGTGGGCGGTCGTGGCGATGGGGGGGGGCGAGGGGCATGGGCTGGGGGCCGAGGCGTGAGCGGTTCGGGTCGTGCTGGCGGGATGGCGGGCGTGGTGGTCTACTTTAGTCGCATTGCACGGAATCAACAGACAGCTTGACGTAGACCTCACAGATGAAATTGTGGAACTCCTACACATCAGGTTAGAGATAGACCGTCATCAGTGAAAATTTGCTAGGAATATCTAATGTCACAGGTGTGTGGTTAGACCTATCATGCTTGACAATGCTGAACGTAGAACTAGGGTGAGTAGTCACCTTCCAACAGTGAACAATGCTTGACTACAACAGGCCGTTGTGAGTAGACCTCACAGTGAGAATTTGCTGGAATACAACATGCGTTTAGTAGGACCCTACACATTAGATAACTGGCTGAATACAACCAGCGTATGTAGGTAGGACTTTACAGTCGATATATGGTCTTGAATCTACAACAGCGATGTCAAGGTAAGAGCACTCACCAGCTTGATACTCTGCCTGAATATCAGAATACAATAGTGGTTAGTAGAGCCTTACAGTTGAATATTCTGATTCAACAACAGGTTGCGTATCATAGCACATCTTACGTGAAGTTATCCTTGCTGCAATATACAAACCAGGATGTAGTAAGACCTCACAGTCGAAATGTGAGATTTACAACAGGGTGTAGTTAGACCTCACAGTGAATGCTGAATAACAAATCAGGTGTTAGTTAGTACCTCACAGTGAATGCTGAAATACAAACAGGCTGTGAGTAGGACTCACAGATGAAATGCTGAATACTATACTACCAGGTGTAGTTAGACCCTCTCATCATGTTGAAGTAATGGCTGCAATTACAAATCAGGTGTCTTAGCTAGACGCTTACAGGTGAGGAAACTATGGCCCCTGAAAGTAGCAACCAAGCCTTGTAAGTAGACGCTCAAGATAGACGTAACGTGACTGCAAATAGCAGCACAGCGCTTGTAGTTAGATCCTCACAGTGAATATTGATGGAATATCTGAACATGGATTTCGTTAGTAATTCGACCATTTACAGTGAAATGGTGGTGAGGATACAAGACAGCGTATTAAAGACTCCTCACAGTCGACGAAGTTCCTGTAATTACAAAACAGTGTAGTTGACCTCCACAGTGAAATGTCTGATTTATACAACAGGTTAGTAGTACTCACAGTAGTAAGATGGCTGCAAAGTAGCGATGAAGCATGGTGTAGGTGAGAACCTTCACAGGTGGAACATGCTTGAATCAAACTAAGAAACAGGCGTCGTAGTTAGGACTTTACAGTCATATATGCTGATCTACAAACAGGTGTAGTACGACCTCAACATGCGCTGAATCAGCTCGCTAGTACACAGTGTTGTATTAAGACCTCACAGTGGCAAACTTTGCTTGGCCATTTTACCAACGAGTGTTAGTAGACCTCTACAGTGAGAATGTCTGAATTACATAACAGTCGTGTAGATCCCCTCACAGTGACGAATGCTGGCTATTGACACACACGGTGTAGTTTAGACCTCACTAGTCGCACCTTGAATCGCTGCAATACACACAGTTTGTGAGTGAAGAGACCTTACAGCTCAGAAATTTCCGTGTAATACAACAGATGCTGTAGTAGCACCATCACAAGTCGAAATGGGCTGACCTAATCAAAGTGTTAGTACGACCTCACAGCTTGAAATGCTGGAATACCAACAGGTGCTCAGACACTTAACAGTGCAATTGCTTGAAAGAGTGACACGAGATAGGTGGAGTACTTAAGGCGGCCTCCACAGGTGAGATTGAATATGCTGGGAATATAAACAGTATCACCAGCCGGTGTTAGTAGGGCCTCACAATGGAGTGAAATGCGTGTATACATAACAGGTTGTAGTAGTACCTCACAGTGAAAATGTCTCATTACATTAAAACAGCTGTAGTCAAGACCTCAATCAGTTGCACAATTATGGCTGTATGTGACGAGAGACCAGGTGTATGTAGGACCTCACAGTGATTAGTTGTTCTTCGAATACATGATCATGGGTGTGAGGTAGACGTCTCACAAGTGTTAGCAATTATTTATGCTGATACACCTTACAGGTGTAGTTAGAACCTCCACAGGTTGAAAATGCTCGACATACAACCATGGGTTGTAGGTTTGACCTCACAGTTTGAGAATGTGCTTTTACTTACC
This sequence comes from Salvelinus sp. IW2-2015, assembly GCF_002910315.2. Taxonomy (NCBI): domain Eukaryota; kingdom Metazoa; phylum Chordata; class Actinopteri; order Salmoniformes; family Salmonidae; genus Salvelinus; species Salvelinus sp. IW2-2015. The sequence goes on along the minus strand of NW_019946234.1, from coordinate 20,510 downwards.
AGAGCCCCTTAACGCAACGACTGGCATTTTATGATAACTTACTAAAATAATGTAACGAGCAAAAGATACACACTCTAAAGTAAGTGAAGTTAAACTATATGTATATGAATCAAGGTGTGAGAGTAGAATATATCATATATATTACCATATGACTAACGAAATATCACGCTACTCTGTCGGGTGTGCTTTTTCTCTTTTCTAGCTTTGCATTAATTATATTATATTTCGTCATAACAACGCCTCTATGTCATCTCTGAGTTCAATAACTTACTGCACTGCTAGACTGCCGGTGAGGTCAGGCCCTGTTGGTGTCTATATGACTTATTCTAGTGGGACGTAGCGAATACATATCCGTCGGATCCTTGTTGCATGTTTGAGGGTAAAGGAGAAGACAATGTCCAAGTCATTGCGCTGTGAGCGAGCTGATTGATAGGATTAGCGAGGGAGCAAGCCGATCCGCGAGGGACAGATTATCAGCTCCAAGTAATTATCTGTGATGAAAGTCTTATGGAACTGGGAGGGTGTGAGACGACATGCAGAAGCACATCTAGTCTTGCTGATTGTAAGTTGTACAAGTGTACACCAGAACGGAATAGCAGAGCGGAAGTACAATAGCTTCTCCCTTTCCGGTCCTACGCCACCTCTATTGGTGTACCCTTACTATGTAGTGCTGTGTTGAGGCGGGACTGATACGAACCTTCAGAGGTGTCGAAGTAGGACAGTGGTTTTTTAATTTCATACTAATTTGGTTTTTGTTCGTGTGCATATAGTAATCTGGTATAAATTTATGTTTATTCTATGATCACGATTAATATTTATTTATTCAACTCATTATTATTTTTTTATGAAGATTCGATTCTGAGGGTCTCCTTGGTCCTCCCACACCTACTCTCTCCCTCTGCAGCGGAGGCCTTGCCAAACTGATGTATTGAACAGGTGACACTACCAAAATGCATATACTGCATGCATACACTTGATGAGACCAGTTCATAAAACGCAAATATACGTCGAAATATAACACCCAACACTTCAGAGAAACAGTCTAACCTCCCTCGTCTCCTATCACACCCCACTGCAGCGCGAGACAGCCTCCTACCTAATATTCGTAGTTAGTAATAACACCAGCACGCTCGTATTAGCGGCGCGCGACCAGGTGTCCTACCACACTATCGGTTAACCTATCATCAAATATCCACTCGTGAGCAGAGAGATCATGTCTATCATATTCGTAGTACACACAGGCCTCTAGAATTGTAAGTGCCAGTAGAGTGGTTAATATAGCTCTATGCGTGAAGGGTGACAGTCTCGTACATTGCAACATCAAGAAGTGAATAGATGACTTCAAACACCTTCGCACGCCTTTCATCTCATGAGCTTAGTGATCAGTGTGTTGGACTGTTGGAGGAGGCCATGCCATTTTGTGGGATGGTGTAGTTCCGGGGCCCGTCGTTGGCTCACACCCACACCTGCAAGTGGGATCGTATTCTGTCTGTTTGTTGCTGCCTACAAACTGTGGATCTTCTTCAAAGTGGTCGTCAATGACATTTTTAGATATTAACGTGCTGTACAGGTGTGGTAGCCTATACTTAGAGGGTCCTCAACCTTCCGCTTCTAGAGTGACATGATTATAAGCAAAGGTGTGACAGTAGCAAGACAGGGTATAAAATCATCTGCAGCCTTCGTGAGTCACGAGGAGGACGGTCTACGTCCACCGGTTTAGGCATGGTCTCCTTTAGTGTTGCCCTGTTGAGACTCTAATAGCGTTATTGGCGGTGTGTAGAAAGTATTCGGGTGTTCTTTGGGCTGAGGACTGCTTTGATGAGCTAGGACGTAGAGAAATTGAAAGGGCTAGAAAGAGAGAAACGAGCGATCACGGAAGAGAGACGGTAAGAATACAGGAGTACTTTACATGCCATTTTTCAGATAATCGCTCCACTGTGAAAGTAGGCCTGAAATCTTCCTCTTCTTGTCCTCTACGGCGTTCCTCCCAGCGACGCCCACAGGAAGTTGATGAAGAAAAGTAATTCCAAGAATGAGCCGCTGCGGCTTTTCTGGACTTATAGTGCGTGAAGACGTTATTCCTCTAAGCGCGCATGGGTGTTCGTTTTTTGGGTCGAGCGTAGGCTGTCGGAGAGGAGGGGGATGGAGTGGGGTGGGCTGGTGGCATCGCAAGGGAAGGGTTTCGGGACTACAGATAAATCGTCAGATGTATATAGTCCTCAAAGTGGCGGACCTATATACCAGATACGGTAAACTGCTTGCTGGTTTAAGGGTAGGACAATACGCATAAGTACCCATAGCCGTTGTTCTGTTTCATATATCACTAGGTCTTAATACATGAATACTAATATCAGTTTGTGCCCTCCTTGAGTGGCCTCATGCTGAGAGCGGCTGGGAGCTCGAAGCCTGGTGTTAAACAGACCTGTAACTGAGTCCTGTACTGGTCTCTCGGTCTGATTACTGGTTTCTACTGTCTCCCGAACATAGAGTGAAAAAGCTGTCTTAGGACCGAGAGTAAGTGTGGAGTTCTAAGCTATTGGCACCGAGGATTGTGTTGGTACAGGATCACCAGCACAACTAGTTCACCCTCTTTCCCTCTCCCTGTCTTCTTCTTTTTAACCTTACGCTTGTAAAAAACATTTATTGATGTTTAAAAAACAGTAAATTAAAATCAGGTCACGATAACAGAAGCTAACGCTGTATAAGTTACTCTAATATAGTAATATTACAAGGGTCGTATTTTGCCTACTATAATGTGGCGGAAATTGGGCGACCGCTGGCTGCGGTTGCTTTTAGGTGTAAATACAGTAGACAGATATATTTAATCTAGGTAAAATTCCAAATCGATTCTTCTGTGCTTTAACAAGTAACATTATCTGTTTAAAAACCGCCAAGGCATACTACTGATGGGACATTTAGGCAATAACCTGTGCATCATTTTTTGGCAGTAGACGCCACTTCTGATGTGACATTAGGCGATCTTGATGTCTGTAAGTGTGAGAGGAAAAAACCACCACCACAACCAAGGTGCGCTCCCCCATTTGCATTACTCACCCTATATTCAATAGTATTAAAGTTACAACCAGGTAGTACGTATGGACACGTCGTTTATGATGCGAGTCAAATCCAGGTGGGCTCGTTATAGCAACGGTGTGGGCCACGGGATAGCCAGGACTCATTCTTTCCATGTATTTGAGAAACACAAAGAGAAAAAAAAGGTGAGGAAGTCTTACTACCTCTTAGGTTCAGTAGCTCCAAGTGAGTAAGATGGCCAGGATAGAATATGTTATCTCCAGGCTAGCAAAGCAACACAAGGAAGTAATGATTCAGTTTCCTCCGCTGCAGCAGGCTACGGGTTGCATTTCTTCCCCACAGTGTCTGCGAGCAGTAATGAGTGTCAGGTGGATGTATGTTCCTCGCAGCTCGCTAAGCGAGTTTGAATAGATTGTCCAGGTGACGATGTTCCCTTCCAGCTCAGCTAGGAGCTAAGATATGATGGACTTCGCGCTGCCCAGCTCTGTGCCTCTAGCTCCAGTGTACAAGGTCGAGATCGATCCACACGGCTCGATTGTTTTCCTGCCACAGCGTGAAGCAGTCTAATCAGTACTGTCTGTCGTCAGTGATTGATGTGGCTCCCAAGCTGGCATGAGCTCTAGTATATATGGATGTTCCTCGCCAGGCTTGCTTGAGCGTAAGTATGATTATTAACATGGGAAATCAGCGGCCAGCCCCGCGCGTCGTGTGATCTGTACCCGACGCTGTTTTCTATGGGTGGATGTTCCTCCCATGCTGTGCGAATCAGCGATTACGATGTTCTACTCCTACAGCTGCATTCCGTAACCGATGTCTTTACCTTCCCATGCTTCTGTCAGCACCGTATGATGTGTCAGGTGATTGATTTCCTTTCCCAGCGTGCAGCCATAGAATGATGATAGTCTCCCAGTCTGCAGCAGTAACGACTAGTGTCCAGGACTGATTGGTTCCTTCCTTTCAAGCTGCAGCAGTCATATGATGTCTCAGCGTGTTGATTCCTTCTCCAGGCGTTGGCGCAAGCAGTTAAATGATGCAGCTGGGAGGAACATCACCTGAACATCATTACTGCTGCAGCTGGGAGGAACATCACCTGGACATCATTACTGCTGCAGCTGGGAGGAACATCATTACTGCTGCAGCTGGGAGGAACATCACCTGGACATCATTACTGCTGCAGCTGGGAGGAACATCACCTGAACATCATTACTGCTGCAGCTGGGAGGAACATCAATACTGCTGCAGCTGGGAGGAACATCATTACTGCTGCAGCTGGGAGGAACATCACCTGCACACTCACTGAGTTGATAGATATAGACTTTATTTTTGTTGCTCAATCTGAATAGATGGTCCTGGCTCCCCAGTGGCCCACCCGTGCTTACGCCCCTGGTTTTCCATAACAGTGTCATAGTCTGTGTAATTAATTGTGTAAGGTATATAAATGTTGAACGCACCTTGTTTGGTTGTTTCACTTCAGACCTCAGTCCTATCACTCAGAAGTGTTTTGAAAAAATTGCCATTTGCCAAGCCCAGGATGCTGTGCGGTTACAGTAATGTACTGTTAAACCAAAGATTCTTTGGAATTTACAGTATAATTTACTGTTTACGCCTAAAAGAACCCAGGGTGCATTTGCCATTTATGGCAATTTACTGTAAATAACTAATATGGTACTTTACAGTTAGTTTTATTGTATAATACTGTTTAAACATCAATAATGTTTTACAGCGTAGGTTAAAAGAAGAGACAGGGAGAGGGAAAAGGGAAAGTGTGCGGTGACCTGTAACAACACAATCCTCTCCAAGCTTTAACTCCACACTTACTCTGGCCAGACAGGCTTCACTCAGCCAGCCAGTCAGCCAGCCAGTCAGCCAGTCAGTCAGTTTAACCCAGCTTCAGCCTCCAGCCTCCAGCAGGGCCCAAAGGGAAACTGATTGTTTGTTTAACTAGTGTTTTATTGAAAACCTAGTGACAGGATGTCCTTAAACAGCAGCAGTTACTATTTATATAGTCCCCATTGTTGAGGAGGGGGAGGGAGGGGGGGGGGGTCGCAGGGGGTGGGCTAGTTGTAGTGTTTACTCCAATGGGGACTATATAAATAGTAACTGCTGCTGTTTAAGGACACCTGTCACTAGGTTTTCAATAAAACACTAGTTAACAAACAATCAGTTTCCCTTTGGGCCCTGCTGGAGGCTGGAGGCTGAAGCTGGGTTAAACTGACTGACTGGCTGACTGGCTGGCTGACTGGCTGGCTGAGTGAAGCCTGTCTGGCCAGAGTAAGTGTGGAGTTTAAGCTTGAGAGGATTGTGTTGTTACAGGTCACCGCACACTTTCCTTTCCCTCTCCCTGTCCTTCTTTTAACCTACGCTGTAAAACATTATTGATGTTTAAACAGTATTATACAATAAACTAACTGTAAAGTACCATATTAGTTATTTACAGTAAATTGCCATAAATGGCAAATGCACCCTGGGTTCTTTTGGCGGAAACAGTAAATTATACTGTAAATTCCAAAGAATCTTTGGTTTAACAGTACTTACTGTAACCGCACAGCATCCTGGGCTTGGCAAATGGCAATTTTTTCAAAACACTTCTGAGTGATAGGACTGAGGTCTGAAGTGAAACAACCAAACAAGGTGCGTTCAACATTTATATACCTACACAATTAATTACAACAGACTATGACACTGTTATGGAAAACCAGGGGCGTAGCACGGGTGGGCCACTGGGGAGCCAGGCATCTATTCAGATTGAGCAACAAAAATAAAGTCTATATCTATCAACTCAGTGAGTGTGAGGTGATGTTCCTCCCAGCTGCAGCAGTAATGATGTTCCTCCCAGCCCAGCAGTATTGATGTTCCTCCCAGCTGCAGCAGTAATGATGTTCAGGTGAGTTCCTCCAGCTGCAGCAGTAATGATGTCCAGGTGATGTTCCTCCCAGCTGCAGCAGTAATGTATGTTCCTCCCAGCTGCAGCAGTAATGATGTCCAGGTGATGTTCCTCCCAGCTGCAGCAGTAATGATGTTCAGTGATGTTCCTCCCAGCTGCAGCAGTAATGATGTTCCTCCCAGCTGCAGCAGTAATGATGTTCAGGTGATGTTCCTTTGTGACCC
>NW_019946234.1:1713-9624 GCF_002910315.2 Salvelinus sp. IW2-2015 | reverse complement strand
CCTCCTCCTCCAGCCTCCTCCCCCCAAACGACACCCTGCCGCTGAGGAATGTCTGCCATTCAGAAAGCCGGCGGCCATCTTGGAATACTTTCCTCTCACTTCCTGCTTCCATGGAGACGCCGAGAGACAGAGGGAAGATCGGCACTCTGAGAGGTTCTGAATGGGCTGTAGTAATCCTGTTTTCGTCTCTTCCGTGTCTCGTTCTCTCTCTAGCTCATTTTCTACGTCACTTCAAAGCCAGTTAGCCAAAAACACCATTACTTTTAAACACGCATAAGCTTTAGATTCATAAGGGCAACATAAAGGAATGCTAAACGGTGACACTGAAGTACGAGCGAAAAGATTTTGTCTTGCTCTGATTGGCTTATCTTCATCAGAGGCGGAGGGAGGGACTCAGTAGTAGGCTACCACTGTAAACGTAAACTAAAATGTCAATGAGACATTGAAATCCACAGGTTGTAGGCAAACAAACAGACAGAATCGACCACTGCATTGTGAGAGGGCCGGAAATCAATCCAAAATGACAATGGGCTCCTCCAACGTTCAAAATGATCACACTCATAGTAAACTCAAGTGTGAATCATTTCTTTTTAAATGTGCATTGTCGGCTGTCCTTCGCATTGCTTTATAACATCCCTATTGGATTAAATTCTGGCCTGTGTGTAATACGATATGTAGACTGTCTCTCAGTGTGTGTATATTACGATATGTAGACTGTCTCTCAGTGTGTGTATAACACGATATGTAGACTGTCTCTCAGTGTGTGTATAATACGATATGTAGACTGTCTCTGAGTGTGTGTATATCACGATATGTAGACTGTCTCTCAGTGTATGCATGCAGTTGGAGTGTCTGTTCATATCAGTGGAGGCTCCTCAGAGGAGGAAGGTGAGGACCAGGATCCTCAGTGAATTTCATAAAAAATAAAAATAGTGAATAAAAAATATTATTTTTTAGATAAAACTATACTAAATATATTCACGTCAACAAATAGTTGATTAAAACCCACTGTTTTGCAATGAAGGTCTACAGTCGCCTCAACAGCACTCTGTAGGGTAGCACCATGGTGTAGCCGGAGGACAGCTAGCTTCCCTCCTCCTCTGGGTACATTGACTTCAATACAAAACCTAGGAGGCTCATGGTTCTCACCCCCTTCCATAGACTTACACAGTAATTATGGCAACTTCTGGAGGCTGTCCTCCAACCTATCAGAGCTCTCACAGCATGAACTGACATGTCTTCCACCCAATCAAAGGATCCGAGAATGATTCTAGTACTGAAAGCATAAGCTACAGCTAGCTAGCACTGCAGTGCAGTAGTTGACTCAAAGAGAGAGGCGTTGTTTGGAACAAATTAATTTATTCCAAAGTGAAGGAGAAGCAAGACAGAGAGAGATAGCTATATTTCGTAGTATTGGTATATATATATATATATATATATTTAATATAGTTTTACTTTCACTTACTTAGTTGTTCTTTTCTCTTACATTTTTTAGGAATTTTCATAAAACTGCATTGTTGGTTAAGGGCTCGTAAGTAAGCATTTCACTGTGAGGTCTACTACACCTGTTGTATTCAGCATTTCACTGTGAGGTCTACTACACCTGTTGTATTCAGCATTTCACTGTGAGGTCNTACTACACCTGTTGTATTCAGCATTTCACTGTGAGGTCTACTACACCTGTTGTATTCAGCATTTCACTGTGAGGTCTACTACACCTGTTGTATTCGGTGCATGCGACTAATACTATTTGGTTTGAATTGGTTCCTACCATGATTAATTTGCTCCCATTGGAAACTACAGCCTCTGGTCTATCTTGGGTTAGTATTTGATACAACCTACTGTAACAAGATGACAAATAAAACATTTAATTCACTCTCCATAATCCCATACTGCCAATAGCCAAATGTTTAGCTAGCTAGCTAATGTTAGCATATTCACCAGCTAGCACAACATAGCTAGCTAGCTAAGAACGCTGCACTCTCTCAACAGCTAACACAGGCAGCTGTTTCATGGAATCTAATCCATTGTGATTTAATTATAATGTCAATACTAGCTACAGCGATTAGCTAGCTTGGAGGAAGTATTTAGTGTTGTGTGTATTGCGTCTGTGCACTTAGCTAGCTATCATCCCATATCCTACATTGCATATGAAGTGTGACTCGCTCATGACATTTAGGAGAAAATACCTTTTTTCCATTTTGTTGTCACTCCCCTGCTCTCTAATTGGCTCAAAGTCAAGTTGTTGGCCACTGAAGAGCATTGTGATTTTAAACGTAGAATCGGTAGGTTCGTCACTACTAGTTCGGCACGCAGCAGCTAACGCTTTTGTTCTAGCAGGAGAAGGAACCGCCTCCCACTGTGAAAAGGCGATAGTCGGTAGTCAGATTCTCGGTGTGTTTCGTGTTTAAGTAACACAGACACACTGAGAGACTCTTGGACGTCCGGAGTAGAGATTAGCCTTCGTGTCCACCACACGAAGTAAAATTGGCTATATTGTAAAAATTCATAAAAACAAACAATTGCTTTATTGTGTTAGTTTAAGGTTAGGCATTAGGGTTAGCAGTGTGGTCAAGGTTAGGTTTAGGATTAGGGTTAGAGTTAAGGTTAGGTTTAGGGTTAGGGTTAAGGTTAAGGTTAGGTTTAGGGTTAGGGTTAGGGTTAAGGTTAGGTTTAGGATTAGGGTTAAGGTTAAGGTTAGGTTTAGGATTAGGGTTAGGGTTAAGGTTAGGTTTAGGATTAGGGTTAGGGTTAGGGTTAAGGTTAGGGTTAGGGTTAAGGTTAGGTTTAGGATTAGGGTTAGGGTTAAGGTTAGGTTTAGGGTTAAGGTTAGGGTTAGGATTAGGATTAGGATTAGGGTTAGGGTTAGAGTTAAGGTTAGGTTTAGAGTTAAGGTTAGGTTTAGGTTTAGGTTTAGGTTTAGGGTGAAGGTTAAGGTTAAGGTTAGGGTTAGGGTTAGGGTTAGGTTTAGGATTAGGTTTAGGATTAGGGTTAAGATTAGGGTTAGGGTTAAGGTTAGGTTTAAAATCAGATTCTATGACTTTGTAGCTGTGCCAGCTCGTGATCACGCCACAGAGCTGCCTCCAGAACAACGTTCAGAGTGAAATATGCTCCAGACCAGACCTGGATGGTTCATCCACTCCACTGGAATCCATGTCTCACTGGGTACTCCCCAACTGACACCCTTACTCCCTATGTAGTGCACTACCTTTGACCAGAGTCTATAGGTACTATGTAGGGAATAGGGTGCACTACTTTAGACCAGAGTACTATGAATGGAATAGGATGCCATTTGAGAGGCAACTCTGTGTGTTTTGGTTATTATGTCTGGGTGTTTTGGTTATTATGTCTGGGTGTTTTGGTTATTATGTCTGGGTGTTTTGGTTATTATGTCTGGGTGTTTTGGTTATATGTCTGGGTGTTTTTGGTTATTTGTCTGGGTGTTTTGGTTATTAATGTCGGGTGTTTTGGTTTATTGTGTCTGGGTGTTTTGGTTATTATGTCTGGGTGTTTTGGTTATTATGTCTGGGTGTTTTGGTTATTATGTCTGGGTGTTTTTGGTTATTTGTTGGGTGTTTTTGGTTTATTATGTCTGGGTGTTTTGGTTATTATGTTGGTGTTTTTGGTTATTATGTCTGGGTGTTTTGGTTTATTATGTCTGGGTGTTTTGGTTATTAGTCTGGGTGTTTGGTTATTATGTCTGGGTGTTTTGGTTATTATGTCTCTGGGTGTTTTGGTTTTATTATGTCTGGGTGTTTTGGTTATTATGTCTGGGTGTTTGGTTATTATTCTGGGTTTTTTGGTTATTATGTCTGGGTGTTTGGTTTTATGTCTGGTGTTTTGTTATTGTGTCTGGGTGTTTTGGTTATTATGTCTGGGTGTTTTGGTTATTACTGGTGTTTTGGTCTGGGTGTTTTGGTTATTATGTCTGGGTGTTTTGGTTATTATGTCTGGGTGTTTTTGGTTATTATGTTCTGGGTGTTTTGGTTATTAATGTCTGGGTGTTTTGGTTATTATGGCCGGTTTTTGGATACGTCCTGGGTGGTTTTGGGTTATTATGTCTGGGTGTTTTGGTTATTATGTCTGGGTGCTTTTGGTTTATTTTATGTCTGGTGTTTTGGTTATTTATGTCTGGGTGTTTTGGTTATTATGTCGGGTGTTTTGGTTATTATGTTGGGTGTTTTGTTATATGTCTGCGGTGTTTTGGTTAATTATGTCTGGGTGGTTTTTGTTATTAATGTCTTGGGTGTTTTGGTTATTATTTCTGGTGGTTTTTGGTTATTGTGTCTGGTGTTTTGGTTATTATGTCTGGGTGTTTTGGTTATTATGTCTGGGTGTTTTGGTTATTATGTCTGGGTGTTTTGGTTATTATGTCTGGGTGTTTTGGTTATTAATGTCTGGTGTTTTCGGTATTATGTCGGGTGTTTTTGGTTATTGTTAGTGGTATTGTGCTACTGGAGAGGGTCATGTGATTGGAATGTGTTTCACATCTGACTAGATCATGTCAAGGTGGGGAGGGGCAGGTTTTTGGGTTTGGGGGAGGGGGCAGGTGTTGGGAGGGGCAGGTGGTGGGAGGGGCCATGTGGTGGGAGGGGCAGGTGTTGGGAGGGCAGGTGGTGGGAGGGGCATGTTGTGGGGGGCATGTGGTGGGAGGGCCATTGGTGGGAGGGGCATGTGGTGGGAGGGGGCGGTGGTGGGAGGGCATGTGGTGTGGAGGGGCAGGTGGTGGGAGGGGCAGGTGGTGGGAGGGCATGTGTGGGAGGGCATGTGTGGGAGGGCTGGGAGGGGCAGGTGGGTGGGAGGGCATGGGTGGACATGGTGGAGGGGCAGTGGTGGGAGGGCATGCTGGTGGGAGGGGCATGGTGGTGGGGCGGTTGGGTAGAAGCCCTTGAGTGTTTGACATTCCTCCCTTCCTTCCCCTCCGTCCTCTACTCCTTCACTCACTGCCCTTCCTCCTTCACTCCGCCCTGCCCTCACTCCTTCCTCCTCCCTCTCAAACTCCTTCCTTCTCCTCCCCTTACAGGCCTGTTGAAGGCAAATAAATAGTTTTCTTCTTTCTGTGTTGTGAAACCACATTTACATCTATATATATATATATATATATACATCCATAATTTATACTTCATAGAACTTGTGATTTTGAGGCTTGGTTATCTCTAATGACGTATCCTCTTCAGCAGAGGTAACTCTGGTCTTCCTTTCCTGTGCGGTCTCTGAGAGCAGTTTCATCAATAGCGTCTGATGGTTTTTGCCGCTGCACTTTCAAAGTTCATTGAAAGTTTCCGTTTTGACTGACTTTTGTCATAAGTATGATGGTACTGTCGTTTCTCTTTGCTTATTTTGAGGCTGTTCTTGCCATAATATGGACTTGGTCTTTTTTTTTTTTTTTTTTTTTTTTTTTTTTTTTTTTTTTACGCAAATAGAGCTACCTTCTGTACACCACCTACTTGTCACAACAACGGTTGGCCTCAAATGCATTTAGAAGGAAAGAAATTCCACAAATTCACTTTTAATTGAAATGCATTCCAGGTGACTACCTCATGAAGCTGGTTGAGAGAATTCCAAGAGTGTGCAAAGCTGTCATCACTTAGGAATGGCTACTTTAAAGATTTCTCAAATATAAAATTATTTTGATTTGTTAACCAGTTTTTTGTTATAACATGATTCTCATATTGTTTTTCATAGTTTGATACTTCACTCTTATTCTACAATGTAGATCGTAAAAATAAAGGAAAAGACCTTGAACTGAGTAGGTAGGTGTCCAAGACTTTTGACTGTACTGGATATGGGGGAGCGTGTGAATAAGTGAGTGTAACAGCTGATGAAATTTCCCAGAGAGACCACGATGTGATCCTAGCTTACTAACTAGTGATGCACAAACCAGATGCGGGTGGAAACTGCTTTAACTAATCTGCCACACACACACACACACACACACACACACAATCACACACACACACACACAACCACACACACACCACACCACAAACACCACACACCAACACACACACCACACAACACACACACAACACACACACAACCAACGGTGCTGACGAACACGACACACACACACAAACACGCAGCACACTGTCTGAGCCAGAGATATATATGATCCTCCTTAGGAGATATGTTACGTCTGTGTTTCTTTCTCTATACACTATTCTAAATACACTATTCTAATACACTATTCTATTCCTATTCTAATACACTGATTCTATACACTATTCATATACACTATTCTAATTCCTTTCTATAACATATTCTAGTTCCCATTCTCATTCACTATTCTATACACTATTCGAATTCCTTTCTATCCCTATTCTATTCCCTATTCTATTACAACTATTCTATTCACTATTCTTAATTGCCTATTTATACACTATTCTAATCATCTATTCTATTCCTATACCTATTCTATCCGGATCTATTCATATCTATCACTTATTCTATTCCTATTCTATCACTATCTATATCACTATTCTATTCTAGTCCTATTTCTATTCCCTATTCTATTCCTACATTCCTATTCACTCTTCTAATCCCCTATTCTATTCACTATTCTATTCACTATCTATTCCTATTCTATACACTATTCTTTCTACTATTTCTATTCATTAAAAATCTATTATACACTATTCTATTCCCTATTCTATTCACTATTCTATACACTAATTCTTTCCCTTTCTATTCATATTCTCCTATTCATTCCTATTCTATTCCTATTCTATTGCCTATTTCATTATCCTATTCTATTCCCTATCTACTATTTATTACTATTATATTCACTATCTATTAACTATTCTATTCACTATTGCTATTACAGTCACACTTATTTTTTCAAACTAATTCTATTTCACTATTTTTCTTCCACACTATTTATCATATACCTATTCTATTCCCTATTCTATTCCCTATTTATTCTATCTACTCCTATTCTTCTTCACTATTCTATACACTATTCTATTCCCTATTTCTATCACTACATTCTATCCTATTCTATTCCCTATTCTATTCCTATTTCTATTCACGCTATTCTATTCCCTATTCATTCCCTATTCTATTCCTATTCTTATTCCCTATTCGTATTCACTATTCTACTTTCCTATTCTATTCCCTATTCTATCAACTTCCTAGGTCTTCCTAGTTATGCCTATTCTGCCTATATTCCCTATTCTATTCTCCATTCTATTCCCTATTCTATAGCACTATTATATACACTATTCTATTCACTATTCTATACTAGTTCTATTCCCTATTCTATCATATTTCAACTTATTCTATACCTATTCATACACTATTCTATTCCCTATTCTATCTCTCTATTCTATACACTATTCTATTCCTATTCTATTCCCTATTCTATTGCCCATTCATCTGCATCCATTACTATTCACTTATTTTTCCTTATTCACTCATTTAGTCTATTTCCCTCTATTCCTATTATAGCTCACTATTCTACTTTCACCTATTATATACATGTCATTCACATTCTATATCTATTCCTATTCTATCATATATACTAATGCTATTCCTATTCATCCTATTCATTCCATATATCACTATTATATACTTTCTATTCACTTATTCTATACACTATTCTATTCCCCATTCTATTTCACTATTCTATCATTCTATAACCTATTCTAACTATTCTTCTATTTCTTTCCATTCTATTGCATCTTCCCTATTCGTAATACACTAATTATATACACTATTCTATTCACTATTGCTATTCATTCTATACACTAATTCTACCCCGCTTCCCTATTCTTTCATATCTAATTCTAATTCTTTCATTCCTATTCTATGTCCTATTCACACTATTAATATACACTATTCTATTCATATTCTAAAAATACTAAGTAATAAGATTCTATAGTAAATCAAATATATATAAACAATCTAATTAGA
>NW_019946234.1:0-1362 GCF_002910315.2 Salvelinus sp. IW2-2015 | reverse complement strand
CTCCTCCAAGTTGACTCCTCATGTCTGTCTGATTCTAGTCATGTAGTCAGATTCTATAACCTCTCAGCTCCTCCAAGTTGACCCCTCATGTCTGTCTGATTCTAGTCATGTAGTCAGATTCTATAACCTCTCAACTCCTCCAAGTTGACCCCTCATGTCTGTCTGATTCTAGTCATGTAGTCAGATTCTATAACCTCTCAGCTCCTCAACGTTGACTCCTCAATCTGTCTGTCTTTGTCAGCATTAGCAGTCATTAGCAGTCCTCTCCAAGTGCTTGTTTTGTTTACAGCAGGGGAGGTAAGTGGTCCACTTCCTGAGTCTGTGCTGGGCCACTGCCAACGCTGGGCATTAGCTTGGCATCAACACCAGCACTTTGTACAAGTCACCCATGAATGAAAGCAGCTTTGTGTGACTGGCAGAGCCCACCACACACACACACACACCACACACACACACACATATACACCACACACACCACACACACACACACATATACACACACACCACTGTCTCCCTGATGCAGCGTTAAAGCACATGGCATCCTGTTGGCTGATACATTTTAGATAACAGACGCTCTGATCTAGACCGACTTACAGTTAGTGCAGTCATCATAAGATAGCTAGAACAACCACATATCACTTATAGTAAATACATTTTCCTCAATAAAGTACAATGAACAAAAATATAAACGCAACATGTAAAGTGTTGGTCCCATGTTTCATGAGCTGAAATAAAAGATCACAGAAATGTTCTATATGTATAAAAAGATAATTTCTATAAAATGTTGTGCACAAATTGGTATATATCCCTGTTAATAAATCCTCTTAAGGCTCGGGGGGAGTGTTCGGAAGTTTGAATGAATGATGTGCTCAAAGTAAACTGCCTGTTACTCAGGCCCAGAAGCTAGGATATGCAAATAATCGGTAGCATTGGATAGAAAACACTCTGATGTTTCTAAAACTGTTACAATAATCTCGGTGAGTATAACAGAACTGATATGACAGGCAAAAACCCGAGGAAAATCCATCTGGAAATTCGTTTTTTGAGGTCACAGGTCATTTCAATGATAGCCTATGGGAAAAACGAACAGATAGAACCCAGATTGCAGATCCTATGGCTTCCAATAGATGTCAACAGTCTGTAATAATGGTTTCAGGCTTGTTTTTTGAAAAATTAACAAATAGTTCATATGCCCCTGCTTCAACCGAGCACTCACCCTACCAACCCATCAATGTGCCCCTGCTTCCACAGAGCACTCACCCTACCAACCCACCAATGTGCCCCTGCTTCCACCGAGCACTCACCCTACCAACCCATCAATGTGCCCCTGCTTCCACAGAGCACTCACCCTACCAACCCACC
>NW_019946233.1:35014-43046 GCF_002910315.2 Salvelinus sp. IW2-2015 | reverse complement strand
AGGCGAACAACCATCCATCTTCCTCCTTATTCCTCTCATGGCACACTCCATCTTCTCCTCTTCCTCTCTAGAGAAGGCGACCGACTCCAAATCTTCTCCTCTTCCTCTCGATCAGGAATAGAGCGACAACCCAATCTTCTCCTCATATCTCTCGTGAGCGACACTCGCATGTCCGTCCTCTTGCCTCGGCTCTGGGCGAACTTCCCTCTTCTCCTCTTCCTGTCTGGCGACAACTCCATCTTCATCCTTCTTCCTCTCTGGACTACACTCCATCTTCTCACATCACTTACACTCTACCTCAAGTGACACTCCATCATTCTCCTCTTCCTCTTCTATGCGACACTCCTTCTTCTCCTCTTTCCTCTCTGCGACACTCCATCTTCTCCTCTTCCTCAATCTCTGGCGACACTCCATCGTCTCCCCCTTCGTCTCTCTGAGCACAGCTCCATCTCTCTCTCTGCCTCTCTGTGGCGACACTCCATCTTACTCCTCTTCCTCTTTCTGGAGGACACTCCATCTTCTCCTTTCCTTCATTCTGGCGACACCCTATCTTCTCTCTCTCCCTCTGGCGACACTCCATCTTCTACTCTTCCTCTCTGCGCGGACAACTCCATTTCTCCTCTTCCTCGTTTGGCGGACACCTCCATCTTCTCCTCTTCCTCTCTTGGCGACCACTCCATCTTCTTCTCTTCCTCTCTGGCGACACTCCATCTTCTCCTTTCCTCTTCTTGGCGACACTCCATCTTCTCCCTCTCCTCATTCTGGCGACACTCCATCTTCTCCTCTTCCTACCTCTGAAAGACACTCCATCTTCTCCTCTTCCTCGAATCCTTAGAGAGACACTCACAAATCTTACTCCTCTTCCGCGGTCTGGGCGACACGCCATTTCTGCCGTCTTGCCTCTGTTTAGCCGAACACTTTTTCCTATCTTTCTCTTTCTCTCTTCTTTCTGGCGACATTTTCCATCTTCTCCTCTCCTCCTCTTCTTGTTTGTCGACACTTCTCATTCTTCTCCTTCCTCTCTGTGTGTTCTACTCTTCCATCTTCTCCTCTCTTCTCTCTTTCTGGTCGCGCCCTACTTCCTATCGGTTCTCCTGCGGTCCTGCGGGTCTTGGCGGAGCACCCATCGTCTCCTCTTTTCTTCTCTGGCGACCACTCCATCTTCTCCTCTTTTCCCTCCCCTCTCGCGCCACGATCATCCCCATCTTCTCCTCATCCTCTATTGTTGTCGACACTCCATTCTGTTCTCCTCTTCCTCTTCACTCCATCTTCTCCCTCTTCCTCCCTCGGCCGAACACTCATCTCTCTCCTCTTCCCTCTCCTGCCGCGACACTCCATCTTCCTCTCTTCCTCTTGCGGACACTCCACCTCTCTCGCCTCTTCCTCTCTGGCCCCACTCCACTCTCCTCGCTCTCTCCTCCTCTGCGCCACTCCATCCCTTCTCCTCCTTCCTTCCTCTCGCGCGACACTCCATCTTCGCCCCTCTTCCTCCCTCTGGCGGACACCCTCCATCTTCTCCTCTCTCCTCATAAACTGACAAGACACAATGCGATCTTCGGGTCGGCCTTTATCCTCTCTGCGACATCAATCTTCTCTCCACATTTTACTGGTATTGGTTGTAAAAAGTTATGCAGAACACCCCCTTAGGATACTATCTCTGCTATCTGTTATGTTTGTTCCAAGTACGGAGTTAGGGGGGGTAGCCCCCCCCCTCCCATCCTACACTCCACACACCGCTCCCCACCAACCCTCCTCCCCTCCCGTCCTGCCCGGCGCTCCACATTATCATTATGTATGTTTCATTTTGGTGATTTTGTTGTTATTTGATGATAACTATCTATGTCTCGTTAGCAGCCAGTCAAAGGGCCCACTAAGAGGGACTACACTATGCGCACCTCGTCTCTCAGACACTCAATAGATCCAAAATAGGATCGGCCCCCCCCCCCTCCCCCCTCCCTCCCCACTTTATCACCTTTTGTTTGAATTTGATTCCTAATATCGGGCCATCAGTCACATGTATGGGGAGGCAACACTCTGCGGAAGAAGCTACATCGTATGCAATCGAAAAATATGATTGCGAACAGTGTAGTGAAATGGGGATTGCAGTGGATAGATTATAGCATAGATTTTTGTCTTTTATTCTCAATTATCAGTTGAGTGCTCTTGTACCACCCCACAGAGAATAATTAAGGAGAATGAACAATAGTAAACAGGGACTTCACTTTTCCATCCCACATTCTCAAAACCCAAATACTTTAAGCATAAGTTAAAAGTACAAGTAAAAAACCCCCCTCCCTGCTCACCTCTCACCCTCGCACAACACACAAATCCAACCAAGGATAAAACATTTATGGGTTCTTTATCCTATAATATACTGTAAATATATCTACCTATATTCACAATCAATAATTTCACATCACGAACAACTGAGTGCAACTTGATGAATGAATTTTCTGAATTTGTTCGTTATACATGTTTATTGTTTGTTATGTTATTTTTGATGTGAATTGTTCAAGCACGAATACGAAGCCATGACACACGTGAGCTAGCATGTTTTAGCCTAGGGCGTTCGGAGTGTTGGATGAGGTAGACCGAGGGGTTCTACAGATCAAATCCCGCGCGAGGCTGACAAGGTAAATATATCTGTGTTCTGGCCCCTAACAGGTGGCTATTTTGTGTTTTGTATTAACACACTTGTTCCCCACGGCCCGTCATCTCAGAATAATTAAGAATTTGTATCTAACAAATTTAGCCTAGTGTATAATAAGAGATATACAATAATAAGTACATGAGGGTCAATGACAATAAAAATAGAGGATGGTTAAAAATGTATTTCCATTGTGCATTGGTGTAAATTACTAAAATCTGTACTTTACTATTTATATTTTTGACAACTTTTACTTTTACTCCACTACATTCTCAAAGAAAATAATCTACTTTTTACTCCATACATTTTCSCTGACACCCAAAGTACTCGTTACATTTTGAATGCTTAACAGGACCAATTCACSCACTTATCAAGAGAACATCCCTGGTCCTCCCTACTGCCTCTGATCTGGTGGACTCACTAAACACAAATTCTTAGTTTGTAAATGATGTCTGAGTGTTGGAGTGTGCCACTGGCTATCAGTATCAAGCCCTGATCTGTTTCACCTCTCGTTGTGCTTGTCTCCACCCCCTCCAGGTGTCGTCCATCTTCCCAATTATCCCCTGTGTACTTATACCTGTGTTTTCTGTTTGTCTGTTGCCAGTTTGTTTTGTTTGTCAAGCTTACCAGCATTTGTCCTGTCAGCTCCCGGTTTTTCCCCAGCCTCTCTTTCTTGCCCTCCTGGTTTTTGACCCTTGCCTGTCCTAACCCTGAACCTGACCACTCTGCCTGACCCTGCCTGCCGCCCTGTACCTTTGCCCCTGTTGCTGTAATAAACATTGTTACTTCGACACGGTCTGCATCTGGGTCTTACCTTATCCCGATAATCAGTAAATAAAAAAACAAATTGTGCCAAAAGTTGGAAGAGCGCGATCTCAAAGGGAGCGGTGTGCCATGAGAGTCCTCATCACGAACTCAGCTTACCCAGGAGTGAACATAGATTCTCTTTCCAGCGTGTGGCAGAGTCCCTCGCTTTCACAGACAAATAACCACCATGTGAGCGAGGCGAGGTAGAGAGACGAGCAGAGTCCTCAGGAGGCTTACCAGGTTGAGTGAGGTGCAGGGTTGGTTGACCAGGTTTGAGTTGGTAGCTATCAGGAGGAATTTTGTTTGTAGGTGCCAGGTCTTCATGTGAGGCTTAGAGAGTTTCAGTGTTCCACTCCCAGGTTAAGTAGACAATTTGCCGTACGGGGGCGTCGCAATGGCCAAGAGAGAGGCGAACGGCGTTAGATATGCTCTTTAGATGTTACATGAAACCGGCTGGGACAGTTTAACTCAAGAAGGGATAACTACTCTTGGCCATCAATTTGGTTGGCTCCATTTAAACCCCCTGCAAAACATATGGCTTCTGTTCTTTTCGCTCTAGGACTTTATATTCAGTAAGTGTGTCTTATAAGCACCCACGGTATCATAAAGCTCCCGTCTTTTGTGGTACTGGAACCCCTGCATATTTTGAACGCGCAGGCAGGCTCATACCGGTTTTGGAGTGGTCCTCAGCGGGAGCCTCCCGCCTATATTTATATGCGTAGAACGCTCAACTGGGAACGCGCGAATTTAGTCCGTGGACCCCCTGCTTGAGAACCCCTGGTGTAATTGATATTGCTTCTTTTGCTTTAGTAGTTTTTCAGTTGTTAGTACATTGACAGTACACTACAAATTATTTTTTCCTTGTTATTTTATTTAAAATTGCATATCTATTGTGAGAGCATGACTTGTCCATAGTGCTGTTTGAAGAGTTGAGACACTGACTGAAGATATTTTGTTTACTTATTGGGTTCATTGAAGTATGTTAGTTTTGCTTTTAGAACTCGATAACTTATTCTAAGCGATTTTTCTTGTTGCATAGGAGTACTAGTACATGAGTAGACCTCAGGCGCCTGTCTGAGCTAGTTAATGACTATATTAAATGTATCGATAAAAGTCAAATTAAAAGGTATCTCACGGAAGACCAACTTGTGATGGTTCTCAATGGAGACTCTTTTAGATGTGACTCGCACCATGTCATTGTATTTTATGAAAACTGTACCCATACCAGTGTTAAGACCATTGTCACCTACGGCCTTTCTTTGATATTGCTGTTTGTAAGTACAAATTACCTGCATACATACTGGACTGGTAAGGAGCACTGCTATAACTATTATTAGTAGTAGTATTATAATGATTTAAACATTTGAACACGTTTGGAAAACCTTCAGTTAAC
Source organism: Salvelinus sp. IW2-2015 (assembly GCF_002910315.2). Taxonomy (NCBI): domain Eukaryota; kingdom Metazoa; phylum Chordata; class Actinopteri; order Salmoniformes; family Salmonidae; genus Salvelinus; species Salvelinus sp. IW2-2015. The sequence continues at coordinate 38,199 of NW_019946233.1, read as the reverse complement.
TACTGCTACCTATCAATTATCCAGTAGGTAGTGATTATGGTTCCTCAATATACATTAACATATTTACAACTAGATTGTACGCACTACTTTTGGTGTCCCCCCTTCAGGAATGCTCTTGAGAAAAATGTAATGATTGTCCCCTCCAAGGTTGAGATCAGATTTTCGCCCCTGCCTTGGAGTCATGTCTTTCGCGGTATTTTACGCTTGTTCTAGCATAAAGCATCGCCGGACCAAAGCACTGTTATAGATCACTTAATATAATCAGGATCAGTGATTGATCTTTTTTTTCAAAATCTTAAACTAGCAAGGGATAGGCCTGTGCTTTTGTCCATTTTCTTTATAAAAGGTAGGCCTATTGCGTAACGCTCACATACCCCCTCAATTCAAGTCCTGATTTTCTTAACTGGAACATGGAGGCAATCTACATATAAGAGCGCATGTTGAGTGGAGGGATATCTAAGCCTACAAATCATGGCACTTCTTATACTGCCAGGGAAGATGGTTTTATATTTTATATTACAGTTTTTCTCAATTGCTAAAACATCTAAATACCCATTGGCTGAACAAAATTCTCAGCTGCTCCTGGACTCATTTAGCTAATTATGCAGTATCTGTTGTCAATACCTTTAAACCATTTCACATGTAACAAATTTGCAGGTCTCACTTAAGACTTTTCAGCAAACTCTAAACACATGTCTCTTCTCAAAACACATCTGGCACTCTAATGCACATGTCATCCATACTGGTAAACCACCACAGTGGCAACAACAAATACAAAATAGAGAACACATGTCAATTGATTGAACCACAACCTACTAAAAATGATTAACCTGTTTCAAATGATGCAACACCAACCGAAGTGGTATAATTCCAGTTCAGAGAGCAAACAGGTTGTTGAAGTCGGACAGAGACGAGTGCGTATGCGAGGGGCGACGAGGAGGAAGAGGAGGAGGAGGGCAAGAAAGAGAAGAGTCGAGGACGGAGAGAAAGAGGAAGCAAAGAGTGGAAATACTGATTGAAAATTCGTAGCAAAACAGCTTATAGGACATGATTCTTGTGCCATGACTGACAATGACGGAAGCAGGATAGGAAGGTTGCAACCCAATTTGAGCTGATTTTCTGTGTCCACCACAGTAAGGACATTCAGAGAATAAGAGAACAGGTACAGTATACATACTGTATTTTTGTAATTGCAAAATTTACTGTACTTACACTATATGCAGCTGTTCAATAGACATTTGTTAAAGTTAATCCCCACTGTATGTATTTGTACTGCATGAATATGTTTTAACGCACAACTACCTTTTTGTAGAATTGCAACTTGCCACATGCAGGTGGAAGGACAGCTATATCACTCGGGAGCAAGAGGCCGTTATAGTTTGCATTGGTCCTTCAAGATTAAATGCAATACGACTCAGAAGAATACAGGACGAGTGATACAAACAAACACACACTTCCAGTGAATCGACATGTGAGCTTTCACAATGCGACCGTGTCTCCATCGATAACAGGATGCGAATGAAACAAGTATACAGGTACCTTTTGAAGCGCAACTCACCAAGGGTGAAAGAACTGCCGAGCTCAGTAGTGCAAGTTAAGTGTACATTTCAAAGAAACATTAGGGAATTTGGGCAGTAGTATGTCTAACCGGCATCACAGCTGCAGACGACGTGTGTGCGAGTGGTTGCTGATGTCAATGTTAATGAAGAGAGTGCCCCCATGGTGGTCGGGGTATGGGCAGGCACAAGCTACAGACAACGAACACAATTGCATTTATCACGGCAATTTGTATGCACAGAAGATACCGTGACCAGATCCTGAGGCCCATTCGTTTCCATATTCATCCCATCCATCACCTCATGTTTCAGCATGATAAGCACGGCCCCATGTCGCAAGGATCTGTACACAATTCCTGAAACTGAAAATATCCCATTCTTCCATGGCCTGCATACTCACCAGACCATTGTCCCCATTGAGCATGTTTGAGATGCTCTGTATTGACGTTTACGACAATGTGTTCCAGTTCCTGCCAATATCCAGCTACATCTCACAGCATTAAAAGAGAGTGGACAACATTCCACCGGCCAAAAATCAACAGCCTGATCAACTCTATCTGACCACCAGATACTGACTGGTTTTCTGATCCATTGCCTACCTTTCTTTTCAAGGTGTCTGTGACAAACAGATGCATATCTTATTCTTCAGTCATGTGAAATCCATTGATTAAGCATAATGAATTTATTTAAATTGTCTGATTTCCTAATATGAACTGTAACTCAGTAAAATCTTTGACATTTTTGCATGTTGGTTTATATTTTTGTCAGTAGATTTGGGATTTGTTTTTCATTTTATAAATTTTTGTTTTCATTTATTTTCATGAGGATCACAATTGCAGTGTTGGAAAAAGTACCCAATTGTCATACTTGGGTAAAAGTAAAAGTATCTTAATAAAAAAATGATTGAATTAAAAGTGAAAGTCACCCAGTAAAATACCACTTCAGTAAAAGTCTAAAAGTATTTGGTTTTAAATATACTTAAGAATTAAAAGTAAATATAATTGTCCACGTCCGGAGCCTCCGTCGGCGGTCCGCGGTCCGGAGGCTCTGCGACGATTCGCGGTCCGCAGTCCGGAGCCTCCGGCGGGGGTTCCCAGTCCGGAGCCTCCGGCGATGATTCACGGTCCGGACTCCGCGTGCACGTCGAGTCTTCCGGCGGACGATCCACGGTCCGGTTCCAGAAGCGACGGGATCAGCATGCGGAGCGGGGGCTACGTCCGAACCGGAGCCGCCATTAGTATAGATGCCCACCCGGACCTCCTCTATAGATCCGGCACCTTTGGGGGGTAGTGTCACGCCCTGACCTTAGAGAACTTTATTTCTCTATTGTTGTAGGTCAGGGTGTGATTTGGGTGGGCATTCTAGTTGTCTATTTCTTTGTTGGCCTAGTATGGTTCCGATCAGAGGCAGCTGTCTATCGTTGTCTCTGATTGGGATCATACTTGGCAGCCCTTTTTCCCACCGTCAGTTGTGGGATCTTGTTTTGTGTGTAGTGTTCTTTCGCGCTGCATATAGCTTTACGTTCGTTTGTATTTTGTTGTTTTTCTGTTCATTTTTAATAAAGAGAAATGTACGCCTACCACGCTGCACCTTGGTCTCCTTCTATCAACGAGCGTAAACAAAACCATG